>NC_136907.1:62219533-62289533 GCF_949606895.1 Notothenia rossii
GTCTGGAGTTTTGCACACATCAATGTTAAACTATTATTAAGAAATCGTATACTGTGACTTGAGCTTCGTTGATAAATTTGTTAGAAAATTGCAGTTTTAGAGTATATTGCACTGTTTACGAGTATCCTCAAATAACAAGTGTTATTTGAACGATTTTGGACATTACAATTTAGTTTTTTTATTTTGTTTATTTTGTACCATTATTTTAAAGAAACTGGATATGGTTTGTTGTGCATGAAACCTTAATATTTTCAAAAACGAAACATCATTTTCTGAAGCAAAAAAGCAACAAAAATGTCATGACATTCTAAGAATGAGTCATTGTATATTATGATGCCATTTTCACAGTATTTGGTGAATTAATAAATGGTGAAAGAACATGTAAATGTGTTTCTTTGGAATGACATTTGTCCCAAGACAATTTTTTGTTTGTTTCACTAACAATTCAAAAGAAGATGACAAACAATACACTCAACATCAGAGTGGCCTGGGCCTGGAAAAAGCCAATGGGAGCACAGTGACGATCAAAAAAATAAAAGGGAGAGAACACAAGTGTGGTTGTAGTATCAAAAAGCAAAAGTCCTCTTTGTAGCCTTTGAAGCCAGTCGCCATGATCTCAGTGACAGTAAATACTGATCCTTAATTAAAGGAGGAAGAGCGATCCATCTGTTAAGCTGTTAAACAGCTCGATGTCGGCCTACACTAGTGAATTTATCGCACCACAGAGCCCTGGGGAGCCATGACTGACCACATGATCATTTATCAGAGTGTAGATGTGCAGCGTCCTCGTACAGTAGCTCTCACACAGAGATTGTAGCAGGCCAAACACTCGTTTGGCTGGTGCATCAACACAAACCTACTGTACAGTATGTCATGCAACAAAACCAAAAAAACTCAGCATGCTGTGTGGTTTATTTTTTCCAATATACTGTCACACAATGGCAAAACCCAAACATTTGAACCATTTATCATTTATCCCTTTTTGTTGGCTTTTTGCTTGCTAGTTTCCACAAATTGTCGTTCGCAATAAACTTGGAATGAAGGTGTTATCTTGTTCAGGCTTGTGTAAAACATAATAACAGTCAAACTAACAAACTGTACACATAAATAATCTGCTTTGTATTTTTTTATCAAATCAAAATTTCCGTTTTTTTATATTAAGTGAGCAACTTCCTAACTCCTTTTCTTAAAACCTTAACAGATCTGTATTCTGATGTGGAGTCTGGTGGAAGGAAAGGTGGAGAATACTGCACTACATTGTTTGCCAACAGTGTCAGTCAGGAAATTGTGCCAGTGAAAATCAACCTTCTTCCACCTGTGGTACACAAACCTGCAGGCCATCGAGAACTCACTAGAAATTAATTTCCTTGTAATCTCACTGCAGAACTTTCCTGGAAATCATCCCACAGATATGATTTTCAGTCTCATTTATGTATCTCATGTGTTTGGAATAACTATCTATCTATAAAAAGCTACATGTTGTGACAATGCCTAAACAACAATCCTTGTGACTCTGAATTGCACTTCACTCTAATAACAGAACATCAGCAAACATCATCAGCGTAACCGGCCACATTTCCATCAGAGGGATTATTGAGTGTCCTGATAACAGGAGCACTGCACTGAGCGAACACGTAGTGCTATCGATCATGTTGTTGTTGTGGATGTCCTGTGTGTGTGTGTGTGTGTGTGTGTGTGTGTGTGTGTGTGTGTGTGTGTGTGTGTGTGTGTGTGTGTGTGTGTGTGTGTGTGTGTGTGTGTGTGTGTGTGTGTTGTCTGCGGTCATGGACAATAACACTTCTCACAGTAATGGGCGGCCCTGAGAGGCAGGAACTGGAGTGACATATTTGGGCAGATATTTAATTGTATCAGCTCTGCTCCACGCCTCTCTTCCGGCCATGAGTTTGATTGTCAACATGTGACCTTTCAAAGAAATTCATTCAAGTCCCACTACCAAAATGTCTGCAGAGCCAGCATTGCTATTACTTCAGTGTTAAACACTTTTGTAATTTGACAATTTTGCATTTATTTCAGGTTCAAGAATCCTACAGAATATTATTCAATCAAAACATTGCAAGACATTTTGGAAACACATGCTCACAAATTAACACTGGTGATATTTAATGTTAAGGTTACTATAAAAAAAAAACAGTATTTAAATAATCCTATGAAAAGGCATTATCTCTATAGATTTATCTCTGACCTATACAGTATGTCAAGCTTTGGCTGCGGATTAAGTTAATAAAATCCAACTCAAAGTGTTTAAATAAAATGAGATCTATTAATTATTTTTTTAATTCTAATGTAGGTTGTCTGATCGAACATCGCAGGCATCAACTAAGAGCTGCTGTCCTCCTAAAGGCACAAACATTCAGGCATGATTTGACAGCTTTCAGGGTCAGAGGTCAGTAGAAAGGATCTGGAGCTGTGGATGTACAGTAGCCTGGGGTCTTTGTGGCCCCTGTGTCCTGAACCAGCAGATGGGCTGTGAGTACGGAGCGTCTCGAGGTCATCACAAACACAGAAGCCTCCCAGAGGACAGCCACTATGTAACCACACAGAACAACTGGATGGAAGTACAAGCACAACAGACATGTGGACGGCTGTGCGCAAAACAAACAAAGGCTAAGGCAGAGTGCTGTAAATTACATTATATGAATGTTATTTATCACAACTAGGAACACACAGCTCACAGCACCGCTTAGCTCTATAGGTGCAGACTAAGCATGTGCAGAGAGGACAAAGAGCTTTGATCGGATTCCACTTTCGCTCCATCCCGAGTGGACGTCCATTAATATTCCTCCTCCAGTTACATAAGCCTGCCATACAGAACATAATGTCATTATGCTGCCCTAAGGGATATGGGCAGATATACTGTTGAGAACAGTGGCTGTGATTTCTCTCAGTAATCACTGCACTAATGCAGATTCTCACTGACCAGAATAACTATCCCTCCATCTTATCTCCACAGGCTGAAGCCTAAAGATACATACACCCTAATTGTCATAGTTTCCCCCATAATTAAGATGTGTTACTCTTAAGTTGTATGCTACTCATAAACGTAAGCAGTGACATGGCTACAACCAAATCATCCAACATTTTACATCTTCAAATGTACATTTTGTTATGGAAAACTAAAAGAGTAGCAATAAATGGGAGTTGGGAGAAAGTAAAAATAAACATCATTTTGTGTTCAATAAATGTTTTTCAGTCTCAACATAACATAAGATCAATAAGGTTGGGAATTACTGATCCAAACCTCTTAATTTAGAGGTCAAATCCAAAGAAGGCCAAATTCTGAGGATTAAACATAGTTAATTAAGTAGTGTATAATTGGTCAAGTCACTCGAGAAAAAATGATGGGGAGACCGGCCGCTAGAACCTGCAAAGTAAGGATCATGGTACCACGCCATGTCAAGTGGCCATGTGTTTTTTCAGAATCAGGTTGTATAAGCATAGTCATTTACGTTTTATTTTTATGAATACTAACATTAGATATGTCACATAAGAGATATATATATATATATATATTGAAGAGAGTTAAGCTTGCTTAGCCCCATACCAACGTCTGACAATACAGGTGTTTAGCTTCATTGGATGTTTTTATTAACATTGCTGCTTTCCCTGACCTCAGAAAACAACTTTTTGTTGTTTCATATCTTTATTACTTACTAATTATAAAACATTACTACAAAAAAAGGACAACAGTCTATTTGCAGTTAAACAGGCAGTTGTGCTGTCGTGATCCAGTGAGGCAGATAAAACCTAGAGATGTTTGGTTAAAGCATTCAGTAGACCTTTTGAATTGTATGAGCCCTCACATAACACCCACACACCACAGCACTCAGAGCCAATCGATGCAGACAGAGAGGGCAGGGTGGTGACCGAGAGAGTAGAAGAGAGACACAAAGACAGACAGGGATAGAAAGGCATTGAACATGCAGTAGATTAGTGTTGTTGCTGCCCGAGGGCAACAGAGCATGGAGGACAATTAGCAGCAGGAGAGACCATTCTGGCTCTGATATCTCTCACAAATAAATACATACTCTTTATTAAATCATAGCCTTAGACACCTGCATGCATCAAGTGAAGAAAACTGCAGGCAAGACAAAACGGTTTGTGTTTAAGAGGAAATGATGACTAAACCTCTCCTGTGTGAGGCCTGCGCCCTTCGCAGTGGTTATATAACTGAAGTCCAGTCAAGTTACATCTCGCTGTCGGGGTTTCAGACACTGCAGATCAGTCAGTCTGACTAAGGGAGCGGAAATGTATCAAAATACACCTCTGAGTTTCAATGTATTCATATTTTGACAGAACAGAGAAAGACTAAACTAAGTGCAGCCGAGGAAATAGTGAGGAAGAAAGCATTATACTTTGTTAGGAAATAGAGCAGAAACTCGCTCCATATCCATGTTGAGTGTTAAATCCATGAAATGTGTTTATGTCCCAGGGCTGCTGTATACCCTTTTTTATTATTGAAGATATTAAACCCACTGCCACATACATAAGCCCCCCCCCCCTTCCTGCCAGGCCAAAAAGGTCCCAAGCTGTTCTTTATAACCCTCCTCTTCAGGTAGCCAGGCCTCTGCACCCAATTGTCACCAGGGAAACCAGATAATAGCTGACAGGGTTTACCCAGAGACAATGCAAGGGTCTGGGGGAGAGAAAGGGTGAGATAAAGACCAGCACTTTCTGATAGTTGTACATCTCAATATGAGGAGCAGTGTGTGTGCAGTGTGGATTTGTGAGTGTGGATGTTCATACAAAGATAGGATTGCAATAGGGACGCAGGGTGAGATATTTGTGTAGGCTGACCAGGAAGTTTGCATCGGAGTTTGGTTCTTTCGACAAATGAAATGAAATTCTTCCTTTGGATTCGGGTTTATTTCCGGGATAAGACCTTTGGCGAACACAAGTTTATGATACTTACATGATTTGTTCGGCAAGACAAATCACCACCACTTTTATCATTTTTTAAGAGTGATTTAGAAATTCAGAAAGCAAACACTACCACCACTTACTGTAGCTACTGTAATGCCTAATGACGTTATTGTCTCAACAACCAATTGAGTCTCATTTAGACACTTGTTAGTAACAGCCTCTCTTAGCACACATTAAAGCATCCAAATGAACAGGTGGGGTATTTAGTGAACAATGTAATGTCAAATATAACAAAATGTTAAAATCTCATGTGTTAACAGCTGAGCTTATTTCAGGCATCTAAACAAGGAACAATAAAACTTTGACTTAGATATGAGAGGACCAAAAAAGCTGACTTCTTTTCAGGTTCTGACTTATGTGAACATGATTATCTTTAGGTGTAGCAACATAAAACATGTTATCAGTTCCAGATAACTGGGCTAACTCCGCCTACTGAAGAAGATCATGTGATCAGAAGCTGTATCTTGTGATCAGATCAAAGTGAAGCATGTTACACCAGCTGAAAATCATGGAACAAAAGAAGAGCCGTCTGAAAAATCACACACCTTTTTTTTCAAAGTCTTAAAAATAGGCAGTAATTAGATCTCAGTGGAGAATTAAAAATAAATGATTTCTACTTTATCAATGTGGTCCCCCCTGCAGTCACCAGCCTTCCTGCCTGTCTGCCTCTCTCTCTCTCTCTCTCTCTTTCTGTTCTGGTCTAAATTTACGCAGCAGAACACACAGAACCCTAGACTCATCTCATGTTTCCTCAACAAATAACATGCAGGGTGGGCTATCACTTGTATGAAAATGCATCTGTGTCAAACACTGCATGTCTCCATTAGCAGCTTTTGTCTGGAATCTAGAGCAGACATGGGATGGATGGGGGAGTAAGACATACTAATAGACTTAACACTGACTTGACATGCAGGCTGCTGTTATGTACCATGTCTAGACAAGTTTGTTGTGCACATTGTGTAACACTGGCAGTACTGTCCAATTCAAAATATAAGCAGTTAAGGACACTGGGGTGGAACATTGATTTGTTTTATTATAAACATCGTTAGAAAAGAAGCTGAGGAAAGCTCCATGATGTGATGAGTTAAAATGAATACAAACCATCCCATAAAAACAATAAAATCAGATAAAAACATATACAAAACAATGTTAATGTTATACAAGAGCAGACTTAAATCAAAAATATGTAATCTTTGTTGACATTTTGTGTGTTCAAATCTGTATTTTGAAAGTGACCTTTTCTGTATTTGTTAACATGACGGGATAAAGAAAGGTCAAAGGTCAGTTTGGGTAGTGTATATTTTCACACACCAAATTTACTTTTTGTTAAAAACACTTCATCATTTCACTTATGTAAAATAGTGAGTTGGGTTTTGGTTTTCCAAAGACGCTGTTATTCAGAATAACTTTTGTTTCATTAGTTTGGTTAATTTGGCATTTCCATGTTGTACAGCTCCTAAATGTAAAGAGACCCTTTTGTCAATGGAAATGATCTCAAACATGATCTTCTCTCCAGTTTAAAAATGTTTCTTGCTCCAGTTCTTCTTTTGGAATGTGACAACTGCAAATTAAAATTGTTTTAAAAAATCCAGTTATGTTAAGTCAATATTAGACAGGAAGTCTTCCTCATCTTCGCTTTGTGTGGCGAGCATGGGAGGTGGGGCTTTTCTGTCCTCCAGTATCTTCTTCTCCAGAGCTGCGTCTTCTGGACTGAGCCCCTCTCCTTTGGTCATTACGTACACAAAATATTCAAAGCCTTCTCCGTAACTGTACTCGTTAATCGACCAGTTGTACTCAGTGCGAGCATAGAGGCGTTTCCTGAAGAGGGGATTGGCAAACGTTACAGAGACAAAGCGTCCTCCTGGTTTCAAGCAGCGACTAATCTGGAAGAAAGAGAGAAAGAGAATTAAAAGACATCACCACCAACATGCACACCATTTGAATTCCCTCCCCCTGTCAATGCCAGCGACCTCAACCTCATCCTTAGGATCTCTCCAATCAAGCGCATAGCCTTGCATCGCTTTAAGCCTTAGCGAACGTTAAGCACGGAGCTTTTCAGTCCACAAGTTTGGTTCCCTAGCCATGCAGTCTGATAATATGTTGTGACAGCACTAAAACTTCCCCTCCATATGAATTATTGTTGTTCTGGGTCCATCAAGACTTTGGTGTGTTCATCCTGCGTGTGAGGTGCATCAGGACACAATAAGCTTCAGAGGACTGCAGAGCTATGACAGTACACACAAACACACAATGTGAAAATTGACACCAACACAAGCAAGCAGAGACACATTTAGGTAGGCAGGGAGTTTCTTCAGGGAGAGAAGTGGGAGTGAAGGAACAGAGTCTGCAGAGCAAGGAGCCACAAACTTTTCATATTGTACAACCAAACGTGTAAACTGGGTCAACATCGCATAGTTAGGGAATGGTCGCAGGCAAACAGCAATAGGCATTTCCAGTCAGTGAACATTATCATACAGACGTACGGCGACACTTTGGTAATCAGCATAGACTGTATAAAATATGTCCGTAGTCTCTCTGACATCACCCATAGATTTCAGTCAAAGCTTGATGGAGGGGGCTCCAGCTGTCACCATACACGGCCTAACTCACGGTTAATGCAAAACATCAGTGGAGCAGACAGCTAGTGTCACACAAAAATCACTGTATTGAAGACTTGGTAGTCTAATTGTACCTTTTTAAAAATCAAAACGTATCTTTCACCGTTGAAGGCCGGCAGTTAGGTTAACGTTGATAACACTTCCAATTTTCGAATGACTTGCAAACATTACCACCACTTACTGTAGTTAATTCGTAATGACGTTTAATGTCTCGACAACCAGTTGAGTCTCATTTAGCCATTTGTTAGCTACAGCCTTTCTTAGCACACATAAAAGCATCCAGGTATTTAGTGAACAATGTCAAATATAACAAAATGTTAAAATCTCTTGTGTTAACAGCTGACCTTATTTCAGGCATCTAACAAGGAACAATAAAACATTGACTTAGATATGAGAGGACCTATGACTTATGTGAACAGAATTATCTTTAGGTGTAGCAACATAAACAATGTTATCAGTTCCAGAGAACTGGGCTAACTCCGCCTACTGAAGAAGATCAGTAGATAACGTTGATAAAACTTCCAATTTTTGAATGACTTGTTTAAGATTATAAAATCACAGTTGTGGCCTTGGGCTTCAGACTTCACATTCAAGATTTGAGACTTTCAAATTAGAAATCAACACCAAATATATTTTTTATGAGCTAATACCTGAGGCCCTAATGCTACACACAATATTGACGGGCTGCTGCATGGTCTCTGAAGATGGCTTGGTTTTGAAGTCAGAGGAACTGGTCATGAAAGTCAGAGGAACTGGTCATGAAAGTTGGGATGTCCTACAACCAGGATTGAGTAGTTTGTGACCCCCACCCCCCCCCCCCCCCCCCCCCCCCCAACACTGTCCTGCAGTATTTGGAGAGAGGAGTCGCTCTGAAGCGAGCATGAGTATCCTGCTCTCCTCACATGATTCATCTTCACCAGCAAGCAGCCCGACCATGAATTATTCACTCTGCACTGTGACACGGAGGAAAAGCGAGAGGAAGGGTGGAGGGGTCTCTGAATATTGGATGAAATTAGAGGCTGATCTAGATTAGAAAGTGTCTGACAAAAACATGGCAAAGAGTTGAAAGAATGTACGGATGAAGCCATGAGTATAACAAAGAAATCAATCAGTTAACATCTTCTTCAAGACCTTGTTTAAACTTTTCAAGACTTACAAACTGATCTTCAACTTCATAATATAGCCAGGAGTTGATGGTTAAGAAACAAACGTTGAACCAATTGACTAAAGCTCGATAAAAACATGATTAATACTCCTCAGACTGAAACGGGAGTACTTCCAATACCTACATCTTTTCCCATTGCCCTCAGACTCTGCATTCAGATATAGATATGTTATTGTACAATTTCAACGTTTTTTCCCTCCAAATATTAGCTTGGATTTAGGACCAAACATAAAAAAGTGACATCTTTCCATTTTAACCTTAAAATGACATTATGACAGTTTCCTTAGAAGGCCAGATCTAACGACAGGTCCGGTACAGGTGGAAGCCTCCAGAGGCTTTGGTGAGTGAGGTAACCGGAGGTGGGGTTAACAAAGGTCATCCTCCTTAGCCCACCCCTTAAGCCATTATTCATGCCACGGGGATGTATAGGTGCACCGCAGGCTGTGTACCTGTGCAGTGTAACTTCAGAGCTTGATGCCACTGCTGACTGATGGACCTACGTCACTGCAACCTAAGACCAACCTGAACCACAGCAGAGAGCTCGGCTTCAACTGAGACTACGTGTTAGCTCGGTCGACAGTCTGAGGTTGACTTCGACCGTATTTTGTTCTTTTGTTTGATTCTGTTTCAGACCATTTCAAACCAACTGACACACATAATGTTATCCCAACCAACAGCATGGGTTTCAAGCATAGATTGTTAACCACGCTTGGCATGGACACAAATGTATCCTTATCAAGAGGAGGATGATGCATTGAGTGTGTTGAGTCATACTGTATATATTTACAGTAGGCACGTGTACTACTACAAAAGCTCTAGTACTATCCTCAACACACACATTGGAATGGAGCTTTTACTACGGTAAAGGATCAACAGTGACACGTCTGTTTGGATGTGATGTTGTGAAAGCTACAGATAAACATTTCATTTAAAGAAAAGCATGAGGTCTTTTTTTCCTGGCATGCACATAAGCTCTAATTTCTTTAAAAATGGAAAACTGGCTCAGGTAGAGTTGCTTTTCTTAATCAACAGGTGGAGGCTCGCTGGCTGTTCCACCCAAACACTGGAGTAAGGAAACCATATCCCCAAAACACTGAGTCAGTTTTCAACATCCACTCTCAGTCCAACATCTGTAAGCTGATCCTAAGTAGGCCACAGGGCTTCTCCAAGAGGACAGAGGAAACCACTCTGTTACACACACACACACACACACACACACACACACACACACACACACACACACACACACACACACACACACACACACACACACACACACACACACACACACACACACACACACACACACACACACACACACACACACACACACACACACACACACACACACACACACACACACACACACACACACACACACACACACACACACACACACACACACACACACACACACACACACACAAACACACACACACACACACACACACACACACACACACACACACACACACACACACACACACACACACACACACACCAAGACAGAAGCTGTCGGTGAGAATGACATTTATTCGAATCTCTAGGATTTCTTTCTCCAGCTGTGTGTCCTCAATATCTTCCATCCATTGCTTTGTCTTTCTCTCTTTACAGAACTGCAATAATAATATTCATCCTCTTTTATCTCCATTCTCTTCTTTCTGAGCTCATGTTGGCCTGAAGATACTGTACATGAGATAACTGATTGTCTACGGTGGTCAGACGGGGACAGATGGTCACATTGTACTCGGTAATATCACTCCGAAGGGCCTTTCAGTTACGTAATTCTGGATTCATCTGAGATTGCAAAAGGTAAAAGGTTGAGGCAGTAAACGCCTACGGTATCCTTCTGTCGTATTCCCCTGCAGCAAGACAGATCCATGCAGAATGGCCCAGATGCTTAAGGGAAATTATAGTAAGAGTGACAGTAAGTAAAACTATAGGTTACTTACGTAACCCCAGTTCTCAGAGTAATATGAAGTGAGATGTCTCACTATGGGATGCGCCTCATCGCGGAGCAAACAGAAGCATCAATCTCATTACGCCAATCCTGATTGGCTGGTGATCTTGACGTCAGCGTCAGGGAATCCACCCCCTATAAGTAGCTTGCGCTACGCCGCATGCGTCATTCAAAATAAGCACCTATTCTTGCTTCACCATAGCAAGGAGGGCCGTCTGGTGAGACATCTCACTTCATGTTACTCTGAGAACTGGGGTTACGTAAGTAACCTATAGTTCTCATTCGTAACACTCCGTTCGATGTCTCACTATGGGATATTGTAGCTCCCGTATTCCCAGACGAGCTTATCTCGAAAGTCACCAAGACCAACCAGAACTTAACAGTTAGAGCTCTAACTCAGCAGGGGGCCCAGCACTGCATGGGCCACACTGGGAGCAGAGACGTCTAATCTGTAAAAGTGGACAAAAGTGAGCGGCGAGGACCAGCTCGCTGCTGCACAAATGTCTTGGATGGAAACACCCCTGAACAAAGCCCAGGATGTAGCCAGACCACGAGTCGAATGAGCACGCAAACCCGAAGGTGCCTGCAGACCCTGACTCGTGTAAGCCAAAGCAATTGCCTCCAGAATCCAGTGAGAGAGCCGTTGCTTAGTAACAGAATTGCCCTTGTGAGGATTAGCCCAGGACACAAAGAGTTGGTCATTATGACGAAACTCTTTTGATCTGTCCATATAAGTGCGTAAAGCACGGACTGGACATAGCAAATTCGGCTGCTGTTCCCCGGAGGGACACAGCGGCGGAGGAAATGCCTCAATGTCAATGGGTGTACATGAACCAACCACCTTAGGTATAAAGGCAGGGTTGGGCTTCAGCAACACTCTCGTTAACCCTCGGGCGAACTGAGTGCATGAAGGATGTACAGATAGCGCATGAATGTCACTGACTCGCTTGGCGAATGCCAGGGCCAGTAACAGCACTGTCTTGAGTGACAGGTGCTTCATGTCAGCTTCTTCCAGGGGTTCAAATGGGGCTCGAGTGAGCCCATCTAAAACCACTGTCAAGTCCCATAAGGGCACCAGTGACCTGGAAACAGGAAGGAGCCTGCGAGCTCCCTTCATAAAACGGCAGACCAGAGGATGCTGGCTGGCCGTTTTACCCTCAGAGCCCACATGGAATGCAGCAATAGCAGCCAGGTAGACTTTGATCGTGGAGAAAGCTCTGTGTTTATCAATTAGGTCCTGTAGAAAGGATAAAATCCCTCCCACAGGACATTGAAAAGAGGTGTGCCCTTTTTGAAGGCACCACTCCTCAAACACTCTCCACTTACAGTCATAAAGAGACCTAGTGGAGGAAGCTCTTGCACTCTGAATAGTGTTTATCACCTTCTGCGGGAGACCCACTGCATTCAGATTATACCACTCACGGGCCAGGCCCATAGGGCCATGCGCTCCGGATGTGGGTGAAAATCGTCCCCCCCGCCTGAGACAGTATGTCTCTGCGTAGGGGGAGCTGCCACGGCTGACCGCACAGCAGCTGATATATCTCCGCCAGCCAGTACATTGCAGGCCAGTGCGGAGCTATCAGGATCAGTGTGTGTCGCCGTTCCCTCACTCTGGCCAGAGTTGGGGGTATCAGCGCCAGGGGTGGGAACGCGTACAGGAGGACCGGAGGCCAAATGTGCGCGAGCGCATCCACGCCTAACGGTGCGTTTTGATCGCGCATTGAAAAGAAAAGCTGACAGTGAGCATTTTCTTTTGATGCGAACAGATCTACCGCGGCTCGGCCGTAACGCACCCACAGCTGGCTCACAACATTTGGAGTCCATGTAGAGTCCAGTCTGCATATATTGGTACGCCTCTGGACAGCAGGTCTGCCCCGAGGTTCATCACACCCGGTACGTGCGTCGCTCTCAGAGAGAGGAGACGGCCGCAGCTCCACAAGATCAGTTTGCGTGCCAGCATGTGTAACTGGAGAGAGCGCAAACCCCCTTGTCGGTTTATATACGATATTGTGGTCGTATTGTCCATCCTCACGAGGACATGGTGTCCTCTGAGAAAAGGCAGAATGCGTTTTAGGGTGAGGAACACTGCTAAAAGCTCCAGGTAATTTATGTGCGACCGCTGGAGGTCTCTGCTCCAGAGACCCCTCACCGGACGACCTTCGTAAATACCTCCCCAGCCCGTCAGACATGCGTCTGTGGTGACCACCTTCCGTGAAAGGACAGCACCCATAGGCACGCCCCGTACCAGAAAAGTCGGGTGCAGCCAGTGGCGCAGTGCCATTACGCATTTCACAGTAACCATCACTCTCCGCGCGCCATGACGCGCAGGGTTTAGTTTTAAAGCGGCTACCTAGCGCTGAAACTCCCTCATGTGTAACCGTCCCAGTCGTACGACCAGGATGGCTGACGCCATGAGCCCCAGTAACCGCAGGCATGATCTGAAAAGAACATGTTTGCACAGCTGGAAATGAGCGAGGCAAGCTCTGAAAGCTTTCACTCTTTCCGCTGACAGGCGGGCTGTAAAGGGCACCGAGTTCAGGTGTAAACCCAGGAAGAGTACAGTCTGTGCCGGGCACAACATGCTCTTTTCTGTGTTTATTATGAAACCCAGGTTGAGCAGGTGCTTTACGAGGACATTTGTCTGCGTAATAGCCTCCTGTTACGACTGTGCGAGAAGCAGCCAGTCGTCTAGGTAGGTTGCCAGGCGAATACCCTGTTGTCTTAACGGGGCTATCGCGGCTTCCGTACATCGTACAAACACTCTTGGACTGAGAGACAGACCGAAGGGAAGTACTCTGTATTCGTAACAGATCCCCTGAAATGCGAACCTCAGATATTTCCTGTGTGGGTAATATACTGGGATATGGAAATACGCATCTTTCAGGTCGACTGATGTAAACCAGTCGTTTTGTCGCACGAGACGCAGCAGAGATGTGTGAGTGAGCATTCTGAATTTGTATCTTTTTAGATACGCGTTCAGAGCCCTCAAATCTAGTATTGGCCGAATTCCGTTCCCTCCCCGTTTGGGAACGAGGAAATACTTGGAATAAAAGCCGCTCTGACTCCGCTCGGCGGGTCTTATAGATATAGCCTTCTTTTCTAGAAGCGAGAGGATCTCTCTTTCTAGAATGTGGGCTGACTCCCCTCGGGCCTGTGAATACAGAACGCCCGAGAAGCGAGGGGGGGTGACAGCGAATTGGAGTCTGTAGCCCCGTGTAACTGTCTTGAACACCCAAGCAGACGTTGTGAGCATCTTCCACTGTTCGCTCCTTAGAGCCAGCGGAGATGTCACGTCTTTTGCCCTCTGAGTCTCTATTTGTTGTGTTATGGGGCCCTCTAGTGTCTGAACACGGTGGTACCCCGATTTGACAGTCCCCACCGACACTGAGCATGCGCGTGAGGGAGGTGCCTTCACAACCCCAGCCGGCACTGCGCCTGCACCTGACGGTGGTAGCCTCACAGCCCCAGTCGTCACTGCGCATGCGCGTGGTGGCGGTGCCTTCACAGACCCGTTCATTGTCCGCCTTTTGAGAGAGGACGTAGCTGCTCTCAAAAGAGGAACAAATGGCGGGCTGTTTATTGGTTTTATTGTTTTCATTGTTTTCTCTTTCATTTTTCTGAGCTGCGCCCTCAGCCTGAGGCCTGGATGCGTCAGCGGAAAATGCTTTATCCGAGAAAACAGAACAATATTGTGACATTTGTTTTAGTGCACTTGAGGCTGGCGTTGAGGCATCTCTCGAGGCAGCGGGAACACATCTGGAGCTGGGGAACCTTCCAGCTCCGTCACCAAGGGAAGAAGAGGAGGCTGTCAGGCCGCCAGCTTCTTCTTCCTCGACTGCTGGCCGAAATTCCGGGTTGGCTGCGCCTGGGCTGCAGCCGGAACCGGAGATTTTCTGGGCCAACTCGCCCTCGTCTCCTGCCTGGGCTGGGGACTCGGGGCGGGCCGTGACCTCTGCTGTTTCGGTACTTTAAACCGAGCAGCTGAGGTAGCTTGGGCGAAGGACTGCCGCTGTGAAGGCAGCGGCTTGACCCTTCGAGGAAGACAGAGGTGGAGGGCCTCGTCTTCCTTCTTCTTGGACTCGCATCTCTTCTGCATAGAAGCGAGCGCAGATCCAAAAATCCCCTTGGGAACGATGGGCATGTCCAGCACATCCTCTCTTTCCCGGTCTGGGAGGTTGGTGAGGTTGAGCCATCTAGCTCTTTCCTGCACCACCATAATCCCCATTGCCTTTCCCGTGGCCTGGACGGCGCAGCGTTGAACGCGGAGACAGATGTCCGTGATCGCGGCTATCTCGTCCAGTACTGCCGGTCCAGGATTACTTGACAGATCCTCGCAGAGCTCCGCTTGGTAAGCGGTTAGCAGCGAGGAAATGTTCAAAGCCCTGGCAGACAATGCTGGGGCTCTGTAGGACCGTTCAGTCATGGTTGACTGGAACCGGTCCGCCTTTGCCGGCAGCGTGGGGTTCCTGCTCGGTGTAGTCGCCATGCTCGGGAGGAGGTGAGCTGCCACCAGCGGTTCCATCGGCGGTATGCGGAGCAGGCCGAGCCTCTCCATACCGTCGCAGTCTAGGGAGGAGGCACCCTGGATTGGGGCCTTGTTGCTGAAGGGCCGGTCTCTCCACGAGACCGACACCTCATCCAACATCTCCGGGAAGACCGGCAGGAGTTGCCTCTTTGTCCTCGTTGCTTGGGGCAAATTTTTCCCCTCGTAACGGGACCTGGAGGCCTCCTTGGCCATTTCGGGCCATGGGATGTCTAGTTTGGCTGCGGCACGCTGACACACGGCCTGCAGGTCCATACTCAGACAGGGCGAAGCTGGTGTGCTATCGCCAGGGAGAGCAGCCATCGCTCCCGGCGTTGCAGCCTGAGCCGATGACATGAAGACGTTGTCTTCCTGCTCATCAGAGTCGGACAGGAGGAATCCAGAGGTTTCATCCTCTTCGTCCTCCGTATAGTCCAACTCCAGGACATCTTCTGCAGGCGAGACCATGGTGAGGTCTAGCTGGGGGCCCCAGCTCGGTATAGCGTGGTGCCCCGCTCGCACGTCCCTCGCTGCCACCGAGTCCCAGCCTGACACGGCGCGGGACTCCGGTTCTGCAGCTGCCACTACTGATGAGCCCCAGACCGACACAGTGCGGGGCTCCATCTCTGTGGCGGACGCCCCCGTGTCCTGATTTCTGTCCGGTAAATCAGAGGACATGAGGGAGTCCTGACCCGACAAGCTAGCTTGGCGAGCTAACCGTCGGCGGAGGCTCTTCACGGTGAAACGGGCACAATGCCCGCATGAGCCGGGGTTGTCGATAGCCTCCTGGGCATGTTGCAGCCCGAGGTAGGACGAGCAGACCTGATGTGCGTCTGTGTCCGAAATCTTCAACCCGCAGCCGCAGAGCCGAGCCTCCGATTCCCTGACTCCTCTGGTGTGAGGGAGACGTGTCCATCTTGTCCGCCATTATGGCGACGTGGGAAGGACGCGCTCGTAGCAGGTGCGTTGCTGAGAAAAGAGAATCACAACCTGTCGTTAATCCGGAGAAAAAGCGAGGGTGTAGATTTTATTCTCAAAGAATATTAACTGGTGTGTTAATACCTTTTTTATCTTCTACTCCTCTGGTGTGAGAGAGAAAAAGAAAAAACGTCCTGGCTACCGTGGTGTCGGTAGTGAGGGAAGACAAACTAGCAACACGTGTGTTGCTAGCTTGAAAAAATCAAAACCTTACCTTTATTTCCGAAGGAAAAACGGCGAGGTCGATTTGCAACACTAACTGGTGTGTTAGTATTAACAGTCTTCTTGCAGAAGTATATATAGAAGTAGCCGGCGAGCGCCCGTCGACCGAAGTTAGCTTGGATAGCTTGGTTCCGTCTGTGGACTGTGTGAGCTAGCCCGGCTACCAATATAGAGATGTGCTCTGAAGCGAGAAGAGGTGTTTGAATGACGCATGCGGCGTAGCGCAAGCTACTTATAGGGGGTGGATTCCCTGACGCTGACGTCAAGATCACCAGCCAATCAGGATTGGCGTAATGAGATTGATGCTTCTGTTTGCTCCGCGATGAGGCGCATCCCATAGTGAGACATCGAACGGAGTGTTACGAATGAGAACAATAAAACCAGAGTGCAAAGAACACTACAAGCTTTATTGTTGAGCTTTAAACCACATCTCACAGCCTTCTTCTCAACCTTCAACCCAATTGGCCGTTAATGACCTTGATAAGATGAGGTTGAAAGCTACAAACAAGAAGGTGGATCTTGAATAAAGATTTCTCTGACAAAATGTTTATATTAACTTGTGATTCTCCACTTTTCATATGTCTACTTAATGAGTTGTGGCTCATGGAAAGTACTGAGTTCCCTCCCTTTCCTATTTTTTTCTTGGATCGAAAGATATGATTAAATTAATTGCATGTTATGACAGAATCTTACTCTGTCTTGATTTAGACCTGTGCTTAAATCCATACATTGGCAATTGAAAAAGGGAATGTTTTTATTAAGTGGGGCAGTTGGTCCATTTCACAGAGTAATGAAGGAGGGAATTTGAGTGGTCAGGTCCAGCTGTGTAGTGTGCTATATTATGATCATTCATTTGACACAGACAAAAGATACAAAAAATATCTTGTAGTCCGATATGACAAAAGATGCCCTTCATCCATGTGTGGGAGGATCCAAAACACAAAATAGCTGCAAATATTATTTTGTTATTGTTTGTCTATTTTTATTTTAACAGATCACGGAGGCTGTGTATGACAATTAGTGAGAGACATGCAGAGTGTTTGTGTGTGTGTGTGTGCATCTGTGTGTGTGTGTGTGTGTGTGTGTGTGTGTGTGTGTGTGTGTGTGTGTGTGTGTGTGTGTGTGTGTGTGTGTGTGTGTGTACCTGTGTGTGTGTATCACTGTGGGTAAGGCAAAGCTGATCAGTTGGTAGAAACAACAGCAGAGCCCTATCTCCATTCGGCAGACTTGTACAGATCACAGCCTACTGTCTCCTTTAGAGTTACTGCACACACACACGCAGACACACACACACAATCACACATGCATTACTCTGCACCCGCGAAACATGCACGTTTAAACACACAATTAAACTGGGGCAAACAAAAAAGAGGTGAACTTTTTATTCTGGTCATTTGTTGTTTCTAGTTTTTAAATGTGCTTCTCCCAGTTTCTCTTTGGTTGTTAACTGGTCTCATGTAGCTTCACAGACCCACCTCAATGTTTCCCCACTCTAAAGAAATATGCCTTAGAAAGCAACCTTTTTTTCTTCCACTCCATTTCACCTCCACCGCATCAATGTGTTAACGTCTTGAGGAAACGGGGAAATGAAGAAGGAGTGGGTGAAATGAGTAAGGAGAGAAAGGGGTGTTGTGAAAATGAGGTCTAATGGCCAGTCTCCTAACAAGGCAGGTCTGCTTTTCCCACAAGGGTCCTGCTTCATGAGCCAAATGTGCAAATGCTATAAAGGCACCATCTGCCCTGAAGTAGCTAGTATAGATCTGTCTGAGCAAGTGGGCAGTTTCAGCACAAGTGTCTCCTTTGGGTTTGTTTCAAAAGAAAAAGCTATGGCAGAAAATATAAAAACATGATGTCTAAAGATTCTAGCAGTTTTTACTAAGCTAAAGGGCTCCATATGCACAAGATCAAAACAACATAATTCTGATCACACGTTTTAATTTATTCAGACACATACTCCCACTGGAGGACTTACAGTACTTGGCACAGTGATGGATAACAGGGAGAATGTGAGTGTTGGATTGCCTCTCTTCGCTCTCCAACACTGCCTCCTCCATTCTGCCACCTTTCCTCCCCGAATTTCCCCTCTGCTACCCACCCTGCTGTCCTCCCCTCTCTTCTCCTCACCCAGCTCAACCCCCATCACCTCCGCCCACCCACTGTTCTGATAAATTATACATCAGAGACCCTCTCTACCTTTCTCTTTTCTCCCTCAACATCTATCTACCCCTGCTATAGGAGGAAAGATGGCTTGTATGGGCTCGGGTGAACACCATAGAAAGAGCTCACACTGATTCCAAAGGGAGAACTCTGATTTAAATCGTAGGAGTCCGTAGGACGACAATAACATCTTGCCTTTCGAATAGGCGCATCCCTCCTTCTCACACCTCGCGTTGTCATGGAGACAACAGTGTAGCGCTGGTCCCGGTAACATATGTAGGTCAGAACGGGACAAAAACACGAGGCAGCACAACAGTGAAACTCACAAGTTCGTTAGACAGGGAAAATGCCGGACATTTTGGATAGAAAGCAGCTAAAACAACACAAACTATGCTGATGGTTCGCCGTGTCCCAATCCAACGGTCGCATTTGTAGACCGATCATGTCACATCCGCCAAAAGAAAGCTATCCCATTTCAAAGAATCCTCAAAATGTGGCCTTCTTTTTCCTGGATTTGGAGGACACGTGATGGATCCTTTGTGGCCCAACATTTCCCAGGTTTCAATGCGCAATAACAATCAAATACAAAATGGCCTCTACTGGACTCTGCTTGGATGTATGGGCAACAGCAGAGAAATATCTTTAAATGTATTGAGTTTTTACTCACTTAAATAACTAACGACACAAACGTCAAACCCAAAGCGGCTTAAAAATTTCATTTACTGTAAAATAATGAGCCAAGTCCAGCCTGACACAACCAGTGGAAATAAACATCAACAACTTACTGGGAATATAATTCTTATAAGTGGGATAGCTTTAGGAGAATGCTCAATAAAGACAAGGAATTACTATTGTTGGAAAACAAACTTCACACTGGGTCATGGCTGAGTTTTCAACATGGAGATAACTGAAAGCTATGCCTTGGATATTTCCCTTAAGATGAGGGGAACGCTCGTCTTTAGGCAAATGTTCAAGTGCCCATGCTGATATTATGTAATTGTCAGTGTGTGTGTGTGTGTGTGTGTGTGTGTGTGTGTGTGTGTGTGTGTGTGTGTGTGTGTGTGTGTGTGTGTGCGTGCGTGCATGTGTGTTATGTGTCCGTGCCTGTGTGTAGACCCCTGTCTAACCGATCTGCATCTTCAATTAAATCTTCAATTTAGGTGCCACTTTTTCCCCTTATGGCAATCTGGCACGCCAAGCTAAAATTAAAACCTCCTCTTTTATCAAAAACAACCGTCTCTTGCTTTTTATCTCTCCTTTCTTCTTTGTCTCTCCCACTCCCTCTCAGAGCCTCCTCACCCTTTATGCCTTCCCTTTTCATTGGGGACCAGAGAGGTTTGCTTTAATTACTGAACTACTTTTCAAACCGCCGGAGAAAGACAGACACACTTTGGACACCCACACACGCCCACTGTCACGCTTCCAGCAGCTTTTTAAATCCCACACTCCCAAGCCTGTGTCTGTTTCTCTGTGTGTGTGTGTGTGTGTGTGTGTGTGTGTGTGTGTGTGTGTGTGTGTGTGTATGTGTGTGTGTGTGTGTGTGTGTGTGTGTGTGTGTGTGTGTCTGTCTGAGCATTTCGCATGTGTTCATTTTGCTCAAACTTTCCCTATCCACATGTACTACTTTAAAGCAGTCACAGATACAAAAGCAGCATTTCCCTTTGAATAATTATTCTAAATTAATGAAGCCATGTTTGCTATTCTCGGCGCAGTATGAAGAAAAAATGATGCAGACTTTGTGAAAAACTTTGTACTGGATGGGAATGCACAGAGTCAGCATATGTGTAATTAATAAACTCATGAAGTTAAACTCTGAGGTATACGAGCCACAGAGAATCTGGAGCTAAACATTAGCGGCTGGTACAGTGACATGTTTGGCTTCGAAATAGGAAGAGTAAAAGGAGGGGGGGGGGGGGGGTGTTTCCCTCTTGTTGGCTCCCTCCCAATGCACTGTTGTTTCCCCTGACGCTACCTTTTAAAGCCCAGGACACTTATTACACTTATCAAGCCCTCACATGCACTTATATGTAATTATCCATTAAGTTATTGTGGGTAGACTGGCATCCACAGCGGCTGGGTAATTTGTTTATTGTAGCCGTTCTCTATTTAGCAACACTTGGAGCTTACAACTCACACTCCAGCTAATGTTTCGCCGCTTTATATGATTAGGTTTTAGACTTAAACTGCCTCTGCATATTTAACAGCTTGGACAGAGTGGAAAAAGTCAATCAAAAAGAGAGAGGCACATGGTGGATAGATCAAAAGCCAAAACAAAAACAACTATTTTGATAAAGTCTCAGCATAGCGAGCCAGATATAAAAGGTTTGGCAGCAGCTGGAGACGGATGGAGACACAGTTAAGAGCGGAGCTCGAGAGAGGCAGAAAGGGAAGTAAAGTGGGCCAGTGTGTCTGGCTGCTGGAGGGGCCTCCCGCGGGACGAGGGGGGGGGGACAGGACAGCCCTGTGGAGGCTCCTGCAGCACACTGACACAGTACGGTCCATTCAGTGGGCCAGTGGCACGGGGAAGCCTCTTAAACTGAAACCAACCAGTTACATGACACAAAATCGATACTTTGAATGTAGCTCTGAAGAAGGTAATGTCGGCACTTTGTCTATCTCAATATAAACATTACAAGAAGCATTTGAGCCTTACTCTGTGCCCCTACTGCTTGCAATATTTTACCATTCGGATAAGTAAAGAAGAATCTGATTTGTTCTTTTGAAAAAGTGACAGCTCTTGTTTCCATATCGCGTTAATATTAAGCTGTACTAAAGTTGTAAAAGATGGGAGTTTTATGTTTGACCAATTCAGAGATATAAGTAACCCTAACCCCCAGGTCCTTTCAATAGTGTTTATTGTCAGAGTTTATAGATGTTTTATCTTCACGGACTACTGTCTACTTCCTAATGCTGCTTTAATTCTATTTTGAGATGTTTAAATTATAGTATTGTTTATTTCTACTCTTAATTTCTACTTATGTGCAATGCCTCGTTATGTTTTTTTTATGCTGCTGCAATGCAAAAAAACAAACAAATTGGTATCAATAAAGTACCTCTTATCTTATCAGACCGTTCTACCCACAGCGGCTTCTTGCAATAGGCAGAATAACTGATGCCTGAGCCCCATACAAATGCCCTCAGTGAAAGAAAAATTGGCTTTATGCTGACTATGAATCCTTGAGAGTTACATACAAATGTTTTGCTTCAGTTTTACATCTCAATTGGCCAGTGCTACTTGGTAAGAATTTGTTTTTATCAGCCGTCGCTCCCAGTGTCCCCCCCCCCCCCCCCCCCCCCTAAAGGTCTCAACACACCTCTGAGTGACTCATCCTACAATATAACGCACAAGTGGGTCTCACTCGCTTTCCCTCACTCAATAGGCTAATCAAAAAATAAATCTTGCAACCTATCGTTAAGGAGAGGCACGTTTACTCCTGAGTGCAGCAAATACATTGGCTCTACCTTTCTCTGTTCTCCTCTTGAGAGCAGAGGAGGGTCAAAGGTTCACTACTCTCATGTGAGGGAAACCAAGTCATGTGAGGTGGTGCTTGTTAGAGAAATCACAGTGAAAGGTCAGAAGACTCTGGTACATTAACTCTGTCCATCACTGGTTCACAAACACTCCTGGCTCCACAGAGCACAATAACTGTCAAGATGGTTTTCTAGTGCTCAATGCAAGTTGTCCTGAATAACAGTAAACCTAATTTACGTAGTGACTGTGGAGAGAGCATTAGAGGTAGAAAACTGTTCTCTACAGCACAGGACTGCTGCAGACGTAGGCGGGCCAGTTTCCATAACAACCTGAAGAAAAAAAAAAGATATAAAAAAACCAAACAAGTTCAACTAATTTATTCTTGAAGTTTGGGTGCAAGAAAGCAAGTCTGCTTATCTATTTTTGCTGTTGCATAACACATAACTGCAGCCTAAGTTGATTGTTCCAAAAGTAAAAATGGATGCTTATTGTTGTCACCAAACCTCCTTTATGTTCTTTTAACTACTTTATTCAAATGTGAGGCTGCCCCGTCATTTCGGTTTAGACAGTCGACATTTCCTTCATTCAGATGCAATGTAACATCAGCTGTTTGTGTGTCAGAGGGCCTGTTAATGAGGATTGATTGCCCAACTTTACAAACCAATGCTTTGTTTAAGGCCATAACATATAGGAGAAAAAGGATCACACAGACGTTTGCCCGCTGTAATTGGCCAGTGATTCTTGGGGTTTGAGGTCAAAAAACAACAACATATAAGCAATTATATTTGTGAAAGCCAGCAGCTGTGTTTGATGCTCATAGTTTCAAAGGCTGAAAGCTTTCCATGGACCAGCTTGGAGTTCTTTTAATGGATGTACATACTGCCAGGTCTTGTCCAAATAATAGAATTTCAACAATGCTTATTGACACATCAATCATGATTGTAAGGAATATTTGCTACGCCGACAATATACGTTTCAGAAATTAACAGGGATTCTAAAAGCCTCTGCTTAGTCACCTCAAAGCAATGTTTATTTGCAGACCTGGTGGTGTTCTCTGCTGGATTTCACAAATGAGGCAAGTTTCAAGAGTGTGAATTGATTTGAATGATACATGCAAAAGAATGGGAAGCAGTGATTGTCTGCAGGGAGCAGAAGGGTTTGGTCCTTTAAATTGTCAATCAAGGAATGAGACAAAGTGTGATTTCAGCTGTTCATATATAGACATGTGAGAGAAAATGGATCTGAACTGAGCCTTAACAATGTGTCCAACTACACTGCAATTATCTTCCAACTCTGAGCCAATGGGCAATAAGACAGCACTATATTTTCCCAGTTATACTGCCAAATGTATAAAGCAGCTCTTTCTCCTCGCACAAAACCAGACTCATTAAATATTAGATCATAAAACTGTGCTTCTACTGTCTCATTATACAGCAAGTGGTGCAGCTTTCGCAGTCAGGCAGTCAGCGCTGCACACTCAGGGGAACAAGTGATGGGTTCGAGCCCAGTGTAGTGTGACTGTACTGCATGTGAGGGAGGGGGAGGAGAAGCTGGATCCACATCAAGCAGGGAGGACTACTGAGAGAAGGGGGGTGATAATAATACATATAATTGCAGACTATAGGGTTAAAAAGATTTGATTGGTGTGTCCCTCACTGGTATATAAGTTCTGCTGCATCTCTTAGGGCAGCTTAACATAAACCATTATTACTTTTGTTATGTAACTCTCAGCAGAGTCCATCAAACCAGAGTGATTAAAGAAAGCTGTGTGGGTGTGCAGGGAACTAATATAACATGCATTTCCCTTATATCAATTATTTATGGAGTAGTTTATACAACTGCCTCATATCAGGGCAAAACTCACTGCCCCACAAGCCATATTAGCAAAGGAGAGCACTCCCAATGCAGCATCCAAATAAAAAAATAATTAAAAGGTAGTCTCTGTCAACAAAAGCTGTTGCTGTATCTGGTGTCTGGCCAACAAGGGAGTCTGATCAGAGTCTGCCCAGAGGCAAACAACATTTACAGGGAGGAGGAAGGCTCCAAAAGAGACTTGGCTCCAGTCTGAGTGGCAATAGTATTCTCACAGCTGCTGTTCAACCACACCTTGTTGGTGTCATTAAAGATGCCTGGGATGGGAAAGGAGCCAGTTGAGGTGGTTCGGGCACCTAGTTAACTTAGGATGCCACCTGGGCGCCTCCCTAGGAGGTGTTCCAGGCATGTCCAGCTGGGAAGAGACCAAGGGGTAGACCTAGGACCAGGTGGAGGGATTATATCTCTTCGCTGGCCTGGGAGCACCTTGGGATCCCCCAGTCAGAGCTGGTTGATGTGGCCAGGGAAAATAAAGTTTGGGGCTCTCTGCTGGAACTGCTACCCCCACGACCCGACCACAGATAAGCGGGAGAAGATGGATGGATGGATGGATGGGGTGGGATTCTGGGAGGAGGTGGATGGATGAAGTTGTTGAGGCATAGAGTGGTGGAGTGACTGGCTGGCTGGAGTGCTGTTTTAGCTCTGTAGTGTTTTTCTACCTCCACCAGGTTAGACTGGCCTCCCACAGTGGGTAGAGTAGTAGTAAGAGTTGATGTTGAAGTGACTAGAGTGGGACTGAGTCACCGGCGATTAGGCTTTAATCCAAATTTAACAGCCAAGGGAATTCCCTAGCAGTTATACTTCAGCATCAGGAGTGACTGAATCAGCAGCGACCCACTTTTAGACAAACTGGCGTGTGCAGAAAAATATGCAACTGGTTTGGTTAGCTGTACGTCCTGATACAGTTAGTTGCAATGCATGGGGCCAAACACTATAGTTTACTTTATTAAGGGACTTTAGCCAAAGCTGCTTTTCCGGATAATATCTTGCCGAGGGTCGTGATTCACATACCGGTACAATAAAGGTGACGAATGCAAAGTTCGTGAACAAGAAATTGCTGAGATATGATCTAAAGAAGCTTAAACGTTAGTTGATAGAACTGGGTTTAGATTAAAATGCTAAAAAAAAAAGGGTATTTTGTGTGTTGATACGATAGACTGTATATATAGGTTGATAATGAAGATTAATCTGGGACCTGAATAAAGATGTTTGGACTTAGAGTTAACTTCATAAAGGATATAACTCTGTATCACATGCACATCTGGTTCACGGTTAGATTGTATTGCTTCAATTTCAAAGAGAAAACAAAGAGGACCATTGCTGCTGCTGCCGGCTGCACATCGTGTTACTGTAAGTGCTTTCTGTGTAACAAACAGATCAGTAGTCCAGTTCCAGTTTGATAACTTATGTAACTTTGTAAATTCTCATTCCTCTCTAGAGCACAACAAGAACAAACTGTGATATACTTCCTGCATCTGAAGACTTATTCTTCAGTCACCTCCTTTTACTTTTCAACAGTTCCTCTTTTTCAAGGAAGATCAATATAATCATAATGTGGCATAATGCTATAATCCAGAATCTCAAAATGTAAAACAACAACAGTCTGATGCTTTAGGATGATATACAATTTAATTTAGGACAAGATTCCTAGTAGTATGTTGTCACATGTGTCTTGAGTAGAGTTTACTCCATATTTTCACCATTGGATGTTAGCCTGATTTCTATGGGCAGTAATGACAAACAACATCAAGAGTGCTTTTCCCAGAGTAACACTGCACATCAAAGCCTAAAGCAACCAAAAAATAAGTAATCAAAAAACTGAGCGCCTTTAAATCCCTTCGAAAAATAAAATCCACCTCATTCCTTTTTTACTGTTTCTAAACCCATGCAGTGGATAACCACAACAAGTTCACTGCTGTGTGCCGTTTGTCCGACCTTAAAATGTCACAACCAATTCAACAGACACTCAATAGTGCCCTCACCCTCGCTAAGCACTAGTGAACTGTGGCTATTATTTGATTTTTGTGTCAGCAGTCGATCCTGCGGGCATAATATGCAGCTGATACAGACCAGGTCAACTGGAGCACTGGATGGGGGGTGGGGGGGGGGGGGGCTGAAGCTTGCCCCCACATAGGTCCCCTTACACCCCTGATCCCTGGAGAGAAAGTAGTGCTCAGAAAAAGAAGATGGAACCTTTAATGTTATACAAGCTTTACTGTGCAACTAATGATAAGGCTAGAGAGCACTATGCAGCAGCCTATCATTCTGCAGTGAAATTATATTTTAGTAGTAGTGGCAGGAGCTGATACCACCTAAGCAGCAGGCGTAACACGGTCGCTCCATCACTGTCGCACCTTCTGTTTGTTTGCGCTCTGCTTATCTGTCACTTTATTTTTTTCCCGATTCCCTCTGTCTGTCTCTTCATCTCTCTCCGTCTGATCGTGGACTGGATGAGCAACTTGGATTCAAGAAGCTGTGATTGTTTTGTGAAAATTCAACGTGGCCACAGGCTGTTGTTTTTCATAATTAAGTACTGGAGCAATAATGTGACTACAAACAAGACACACAACAGACTGGGACTCTCACACCGCCGAGCTGTTCCAACATAATCCTCATGTTCATAATAAACACAGGTCATCGTAGACTGACCACATACAGTAGACCCAAAGTGGAGGCACAATAGAGCATTTTTAAATGTTCTCAACATGTAAGAGAGCAAAACATAACCACTCCCCTTAACACGAGACTAGCTTTGTCTTCTGAGCGCTTTTCTGTCATCTCTTCATTCTCGTCTATTTCTATATTTGAAGCGACATAAAAGCCTGGCCTGTTTTTTCTGGTCCTGCATCATTTGGCAAGTGGAAGAGTTATTTCTATCCGAGGCTCTCTGTACATGATGCAGAGGCTCAGATGGACGGAAAATTGAAGATTTGTATAGGAAGGGGAAAGAGAGGGCAGAGAGATGTAACATATCACTCATTAAAGACGGACACATGTATTTTTCTGCATGTGTGTTATTATGTGTGAGATTCAGGAAACTTTAAAAGTAATTGTTTGCTGTCTAGTTTGAAACTAAAATGTACTCATTCTTTGAACACAAGCTAATAGTGATGTTTAAAATGACTAAAATATTCTGTCAAAATGTATTGCATTAATGTATGCATCAATTCATATTATAATGACAATGTTTCCGTGGATTTAAAATGCATATTTAAAAGTTTCAAATCAAACCCACAGTTTCGTCTTAACTTCAGCAAACAGGAGGGGACAAAACTAACTTTCCCTTTTTCCCGCACACCTCTCGCCTGGCGATGGCCCGATGGGATGCACTGCACTGTCACCTAGTTTCCATGGTAACCTGTTGCTATGGAAACAGGCCCTGGAACAGACTCGGGTGGAGATTGTGTTGCCGGAGAGGAAGAGGGAGGTGAGGATAGAGAGGCAGAAAAATAAATAACAAAAAAAAACTACGGGAGAGGAGAGAGAAAACAAAATGGCTATAAAGTGTAACATAAAATAACATACAGGTAATATCCAGGCATAAACACAACCCACTAATCACAAGAACTTCACTTTGAACCTCATCTTCTGACGTTCAGGGCTGGCTAGTTTGTCACTGGGATATTTTGGGATGTATGATGGTGGACATGACCCCACATTGGAGAATAGGAGGGAGCAGCCTCATCGACATTCATCTCACTCGTCTGTTGGCCTTGTACAGCAAACATTACATAACCACTGTGATGGCTGATCGCTGGCACTACAGACACACACAGTGCACACTCTTTCTCTGCGTGCTGTACTCTTTTTATCTTTGTGAGGAGGACCAATTACAATGTTGAACATTCAGGATAAAGACATCTGAATTGTTGTTTGTTTAAAGATATATAAATACACAAGGGGTGAGCGTTTATTAATAGGATGGACATTTGTGTTAAGCATGTAGTCCTGGTGATTTACCTTCAAGAGAAATAATCAAATGAGAGACCTTGAAAGAAAAGGGTTTATGTGCATGTGCGTGTGGGTGTGTGTGAGAGTGTGCGTGCTTAAAGCATGTTTGGATATTGGAATCAAGTGTCAAATAACTGAAGCTAGTTCTATGAGTCACCTTTTCTGGATAAAAGCAAATGGTCATGTAACAAGCACACAAACTAGAGAGGCAGCAAGAGGCTAATTTGTTTCTTACTGAAAAAATAACAAGGAGCGCTGAGTGATGAAAGGTAAATCAAAGCCTGACACAGTCATTTGCAGATGTCCGGATAGACAAGGCAGTTTACCAGAAATTACACACAGACCAGCCTTTGGACTACATCGGATTTCCCGTAACGTCTCCTTGCACACTCACCACCCCCTCCTCATCTCCATCTCGCTCTCTATCTCTCCCTGGCTGAAGTTGGACTGCAGCCTGCTGGGTTAGTCTATTTAACTGCTGTCACATAGAGAGCCTTGGAGCATGTTGTGTAGCTCACTCAGTGACAGACAACATGGACAGCGACTGGCAGGGAGCACCATAGGACAGATGGATGGACACACACACACACACACACACACACACACACACACACACACACACACACACACACACACACACACACACACACACACACACACACACACACACACACACACACACACACACACACACACACACACACACACACACACACACACACACACACACACACACACACACACACACACACACACACACACACACACACACACACACACACACACACAAACACACACACACACACACACACACACACACACACACACGCACACACACAGACACGCTACAAAAAACTGCACTAGAGAGTTCAGTCGGACGTTCATGGCTGCAACACAAACACAAGTGTGTGGGAAATAAACAAATCTGAGAGCAGAGATGTGCAACAGGATGTGAGTTATTAACTTCACACTCAAAGAAAGAGCATGCAACCCCTGCTTTGCTGTTGTCATTATAAAATTGTGAGAGAATTTTAATGCATTTAGTTTTAGTTATGTAAATGTATGTACATTTATGCCACATTACCGTGGACCCACATGCAGGGTTGGGGTTTGTTTGCAGTTTAGTAAATCTGAATTTAGTATTGAATCTGATTCCTTTTGAATCAGTTACCTAACAATGAGCAACATTATCGTTTACAGTTGGTAGATAGATACCACCTGAAAAGGACTATTTTGGGTTTGGGACCAGAAAGTTCCTAGAGTCTCCTCCAGTTGCTAAGCAACAAGTTCCAGCTAAATAAATAGACTGGCACCTAACCCCCCCGTAAACTGCGATTTGTTTTTTTTACACTTCAGTTTTTGTACGGATTAAAATAGCTGTTTCCAGTTTTTATGCTAAACTATGTTAGCCACTTGCTGGCTGTAGCTTCATACGTACAAACATGACAGGTGTATCAATGCAAATGGGGCAAAAATGGGAAACGAACCACAGGGAGGATTTACAGTGTTTCTTTTCTTAAAGTTTCTGATTACGTTGAGGATGCAATTTTCAGGAAGAGACTGGAAATACATTTGATGACAACATCCAAAGATAATCACTGACAGGAAGAGTTTAAATAGGGAGCAAAAGAGAAAGATGAGCAGTGAGAACTTCAGATGGTCAAACCGAGAGGAGAAATTAGTCCCATTGTTCTCTATGATTCGCCAAAGTTGCTTCAGGCATTACTGTTTTCTGGGGAGGTTTGCAGCGACTTCGGTTGAAGGAAGTGAAGGAGGCGATTTAATTAACTGATTGGGAGTATTACACAACTAAACATCTCTGTGAGCCGTTTGTAACAAAGTGACATCTATCAACTCTTCGTATGCAAGCTCAAGTTGATGATCCATGCTGACATTGATGTTTGTGAAGTGATGACAGTCTGATTATATATTTGATCTGCATCTAAAATCAATGGTGGCAATGAGGCCATAAAGATTATTTAATGAGGTTCAAACAAAAGTCAGCCATCTGTAAGTGGAGACGATAAAAACATGAAGTAACTTTAGGGGTAATGAGGCCTTGAAATACAGTAAGTCATTGAAATAGTGCCATTTAACACTTAATATCCAGGAACAAATTAATGGCTAATATACTTATAAGCTAAGATTTGTTAAAAGCTATTTTTTGTAGGGTTGTGACTTGATTGACGCATTCCTCTATCCCTTAATTATGTTGGCTCACAGCAACCATAGTAAAAAAAAAATTCACATACAGTGTGTGTGAAGTGCAGTGTCTGCCAAAAAACCTGCTGACAGCTGCTGGAAGCGACTGTGCGGGCGTATACGTCTCTGTCACAGCATCACACTTCTTCCAGCATGGGAGGTGTCAGTTAAATACATTTATAATTGTTGTAGGTTGTCATGAAAGACCATTTTGAAGGGCACTTTTTGGCGCAGAAGAAATGCAAAGGACTCTTTCTACACATCTGTGTGACACTGCAGGACCCAGGGTCACTTCTTGGTCGCATGTGTGCCGAAACATTTATTTCCCTCTGTGTTTGCAGGTTTTTTCGGTGTCCATTCAAGTATGTGCAGAGTTTGTGTGCGTGTCTTTAGCACTAGGGGCCAGCTGTTCAGCAGTGGGATCCCTGCACATCTGGCAGCATGCACTGGCCCGGAGTGGAGAGGGTAAATTGCATAAAACTATGATGAGAGGGATGGGAGAGGAAGAGGAGGAGAAAAGATTAAAGACAAAGGGTGATGGCAGAAGGCTTGAAAAGATGAAAAGATGATGGATTTAGCTCCATGAAATGAGAAATAAACGGATATACACAGTGAGTGTTCGAGAGGGACCTCAACATACGTTAAAACACACTTAAGCACTGCCTTTCTTTGATTCCATTTCTCATCCAGAGCAACAACCTTTGAAATATAGTCATTGGGGTTGGTTGTGCAATACATGTGTTGGCCCTAAAATGAGTCCTTGTAAAGCTCCTAACCCTATTTTGAGGGTCAGAGTTAAGGTCAAATTATTGTGGCCAGAAGACCAGAAAGAGTTTTGTTAAATTCATATAAAACCAGCTGAACATAATGTCAACTTTCAACAAGTCTGCTTAAACAGTTCCAAAAACAGCTGACATGAGTCACATGATCAGTTAGTACCTGCAGGAAATGGGGTCTCAACCTGGCGACAGTGTTAAACCTCAAGGGGTCAAATCAGTGATCTCTCCCTGCTTCAAAACCTAATTTAAGCAGCAAATAGCTTTTACCTAAACCTTTTGCTCTGGTCCATTAGTGTAACTGTGAGGAAGTGATTTTGGTCACTTTAAAAGGAACCAGCAGTATGATGTGCAGATATCTTCCAGCAGAATCAAATCTATTTCTTACAATCCTTCAATGTTTCTGCTTTGGGACTGGATTGCAGATATAAGATCAGAAGTAAGGGCCATCAACCCAGGCCAGCTTCCTATGAAACGTTCGGGGAAAAGAAAGGAAAAAAAGAGTCGAGTAGAGAAGAGAAAGTGTCCAAACTGCAGGCTTGATTGGTCTGATGTGCGGAGGAAGACGGTTTTCACAGTTAATTGGTTCCTATCTATCCAGAAACACCTCTCACACACATGCATGAACACATGCCAAAGCACGGACACACGTGTTTCTCTATTTCTAATGCGGGGGACACTGTTGCCCTTTTCTCGCAACGGCGGTGGATGCGGTACCCGTGCAGTGAAAGCCAGCGGCCCACCGAAGGCAGCAGCCCACCAATGGCAGCGGCCCACCGGGAAAAGTCCTGAATCTCCCGATGGCCAATCCGAGCCTGCTCACACACACACACAACTGAAACTAGAATCATTTACAAACATATGTAAAAATCTTTCATACACACATGTTAAACGCTCTCACACACACACAACAGCATTGCAGTCGGGAAGAAAAGCAATGTGGAGCGGCACCTCACCACTTCATAAGGAGTTTAACCGTGACACTTTTCGAAATCCCGTTTGTGTGCCCCCACTTTACAAATAGGCCTATGTTTATTATTACTATTACAAGTATTTTTATTTCATTATAGTGTACAGTAATCGATGCCATTTCATTGATATTGTAATATCACAGTACACTCACTACACTCCCCCCCTCCCGCCCACACGGGCGAAGCCAACAAAAAAAAATGCTTATCAATATAACTTTAACAACAGAGCCATGAAAATAAACATAATAGGGAAAAACACAACAAAAAATTAAAAAACCCACATCAAGGTAAAACAAACAAATACAATACAGCGACAATGTAGACAATGACAACACCACAACTATTTCCTGCCGTCAGCAAAAATAGCCACAGAATGCACCATTCCATCACTGGTCATATCTCAGATATATTTTCTAAATAAGAAAACGATGGCAACCACAGAGCTTGAAAAATATCTCCACGATTATATTTTTCCAATGTCATTTTCTCCAGAGGTAACACATGTGTTATCTGATCAATGAACAGTTTAAGTGTTGGGGGACGTTCATTCTTCCAGAGTAAAAGTATAAATATTTTGGCAAAATATGTTATTGTGATTAGTATTCTGTAATGTTTGGGGTTCAGTTTAAAGTTTGGCATGTCATGAAAAAACATGGATTTAGGCTCATTTCGATGTCTAAAACGGCTTTAGTGAGAGCATGAATCGAATCCCAGAAATGTTTCAAGAGATCACAATCCCAAAACAGGTTATTTTACATCTCAGACATTTTGGAGAGTTTTCTTTGGAAATGTTATGCATCTTTATGGGTGTGAGGTAACATTTGTTGATACATTTAAAGTTTGCTTCTTTGATTGTATTGCTTGTGAATGGAAAGTGTGTTCTTTCACAGATATTCAGCCAAGTGGTTTCATCTATCTGCATCCCTAAGTCTTTTTCACAGATCTTTTTTAAAGTTAGAAAGGATGACTGAGCTCTTTTAGAAAAAACTGCATTCAATTCTCTAATTGTACCTTTGATCGTGCTCGATGACATCAATATCTCCTCCTCTTCCAACAATCCCGATCCCAATTTATTGCTTTTAATAATTGATTGGATCACGTTCCTAATTTGCAGGTATCTGAAAAAATCCTTATTTGAAATGTCATATTCGGCTCTTATATCATTAAATGATTTCAATGTTATATCTTTGTGATATTTTTTTTATTTTTTTAACGCAAGCCGTCATCGCCACGGAGGAGCACACAGCCTCTGTGAGCGAGCGAGACAGAGAGAGAGAAACAGTGGCGGATAAAGGATTGTAGGAGATCCGGGACTTAGCCCAGGAGTTGTTGGTGGGTGCATGGGTAAAGTGCTATTTTTTTTACAACTGGGGGGTGGACCTAACATCCTTTAGGGGGGTCATCACCTTCTCAAGGGGGTTCCAGGGGCATACTCCCCCTGGGAAGATTTTTTTTTAAATATTGAAGTTAAAAGCATCAATCTGGTGCTCTTTGAGAGCAACATTAACCCTACCTTAATAATACCTTAAAGCGGACGAAAGGCACTGGAGAACACTTATTCATTAACACCCTTTAATGAAGCAAACTAATGCCTTAACTCACTCCAATACAGTTGTTTACTTATTTTGGTGAAACGAATGTGCGTAGAGTTTTAAGGGATGCGGATAGTCTCACCTTGATTCTGGCGCATTGCTTATCATTTTATAGATCTATTCTCATCCACTATCTTTGTTTGTGACGTAAAGGCCCCGTCTCAGGTTGGTTAAATTAAATCCTTGCTTCCCTCACTTGCGTCGTTTCCCTGTGTTTAGTCCCTCCCTCCAGGGAAGCATGGAGGGACGCAAGGAAACCACAGGAAACAGGGAAATTAGTTTTAAGAGCAATGGGACTTCCTTTCCTCCGGAGCGTCACGTGAAGCGACGTCCGTTTGTCATGACGCCCTACAGCTGTTGGTCTGACAGCAGCTCTGTCCCCGTTATTTTCACAAACACCCCTGCCACACATTTACTGACACAAACATTTGTATCATCTGTTGTAGACCCCAATAAATAAAATCAAGAAAGATAAACGCCATTCTTAAAATGTATAAACGAACAATAGTTTGATTAATATTGATTAGAGTGCACAATAGAAATAAAATAATTGAGAGAAGAAAAAGATATATATTATCTATCAAAACCGAGTTAGATTAACATTCATTGGATTGCACACTTTGTTTGTTTGTGTGGATATGCAGCACATTAACATTTTAATAGCACTTAATGACTGACTGAATGGAAATGACAGTAAATGAAAATATAAAACGGAAAAAGCGATCATGAAAATGTTTCCAATAAATGAATAAAATGATTTTTGACCACTTTGTTGTTCAGATATATCACATATTTGTAACTAAATGATACATGAATTGGAACAAAACACAGTTTAAACTGAGGAGTGACTCTCGTGAGTTTAATTTATTTTCTTCACTCCGCTGGGGTACTGCTCTCATGTCAAGAACAAGAAGCATCGTCCAATCAGTGAGCGATACACAGTAAGGGGGCGGGGCGAGTATCTGAGGATTTCATCGGAGGATGGACTGGTGGTTCCTCGATTATTGCTCCTCCATTATCGCTCCTCGCTCCTCAATCCTTGGTCCTCCGGCAGAAATAAGAGCCATGGGACGGTACTCAAGATGGCGCAGACAAATCAACTTCCGGTGAGACCGAGGACCGAGGACCGAGGAGCGAGGAAATGAAAATAGTCGACCTGAGGCAGGGCCCATGAGTCACGTTTCTGAATCTGACACTCAGAGTGGATGCAGTGACAGCCAATCGGAGAATGATTCAGAGGGTTGCCTGTCAGTTCCGTTGCCTGTCAGTTCCGTTGCTATGGTTCCGTTTTTAAGTGTACTGAAACGAGAGCCGGTATAATTCCAAAACAATATAACAATTGGAATACGTTATTTTAGTGTCTTAAAGGTAGACTGAGGTATGAAGGGTTAACGTTATGTCTTAGGATAATTTTTAGTCATGTTCTGTATACATACTAACATATACGGGTATAATTAGTGTGGTTACTCCATGTTTACTAGCTATAAGATTAACATTACATCACTCTTTTTCACTTCTTACTCAGTCAGCCAGAGTGCAGATATCATCATTAGATTCACGAACCTGAAACATCATCCATTTCTTCACTGCTGGTGATGACATTGTTGTCAGCTGCTGATACTGCTGCTGCTGCAGCTTGTGGCGCCTTTTTCAATGAAAATAACTTTCTACTATCCATAACTTTATAGGCTATTAGCTTAAAACTCGTCAGACTCTAGCAGAGCCATATGGCGCTGGGCACTAGGAAGGATCACTTCTTCTTCAGGGCAGGGAAGGCTACGCGGTATGCAGGCTACTGTCCCGCAGCGGCTGCCTCTCTGGTGGACTCCGGTACTGCACATTACTCCCGAGACATTTAAAAAATATATATTTTTAATTTTTTTAAATAAAACATCCGGGGCTTTTCAGAAAACATCCGGGGCTTGAGCCCAAGTAGCCACCCCCTAGCGCCGCCACTGGAGAGAGAGCTAGAGAGAGCACACCTTTATCGATTATATATTGCCTAGTTGTAAAAAATAAAGTAAGAAATCCTTCCAATGTGTACTATACGGTTTAAAAGGGGAGTGATTAGTAAAATATGCATAAATAAAAAGAAAGAATACTAACTAAAGGTAACATAAGATAAGAATAAACAAGTTTAAATGATTTGTTATTGGTTGTGATCATATTCTAAAGATGTTTGGATCATTGAAAAGTATACAGCTCTCTTTCATCTGAGTGTTGAGAGCTGTATCCATACATTCATGTTGTGCTCAAAGTACACCAGACTGATGCTTTTAATATGGGCTCAGAACAGTCTCATAATACACACATGCACACAGAAGGATTCACACTTGTATTTCATGATCCGCAAAAGGATTCACACTTGTATTTCATGATCCGCAAAAGGATTCACACTTGTATTTCATGATCCGCAAAAGGATTCACACTTGTATTTCACGATCCGCAAAAGGATTCACACTTGTATTTCACGATCCGCAAAAGGATTCACACTTGTATTTCACGATCCACACTTGTGTTTTTCAATGCACACACAAATGTGAAAAAGCAATGTTTTCCTTAGAGTTGGACGATAGTTTTGACTGATCTTCCTTTCACACTGCCCATACCATTCACTGTCTTAAAATAGCACTCTCGAAAGCATAAGCCTGCATTTTTCATGATTCCTTCATTTAATGTGCAATGCATCAAGTAATACATTCTCCAATGTGTCAATAGAGACTAAATTAATAACAGTGATGTCTGACTAAATGTAAAATCTACTTAACTGTCCTGAACTGAAATAAAAACTTTCAACAGCAGAACGAAACAGTTAACACAAAGCATTTCAGTCAAGCCGCCTTTCCCACTCTCCCTGCTTTCTGACTTTGAAAGGCATTAATGAGAGAAAAGTGTCTGTATCGATTCTGTTGCATTCATTGATCGCAGAAAAAAAATAAAAAGGGAAAGATTGGGACAGAGGCAGAAAGGGAGAGTTCGTCCTATCGAATCTCCCTCTGGAGGGAACATAGGAGTTTTATGTTTGTAGATTATTTACAAGAACAAAAACCTACTCTACAGGGAAGGAAAACTTCCCTTAAAAATCACCATAGATATATAGAATTGGAGGACGAGACCCTCTTTAATGGTCACACACACATGCGTCCGGTACCTTGCTCAAGGGCACCACGGCAGGGCCCAGGAGGTGAACTGGGACCTCTCAAAGTAGCAGTCTATACTCCATATTTTAGGTCTGTTCGGGGACTTGAACCGTCGACCCTAAGGCTCCCAGTCCAAGCCCCTACTGACGTGTATTTTTTTTTAATCCCGGCTGATGGATCAATAGACTAAAGCAAAGCTACTGAACAAAAAGAAAACAGAGACTAACCTTCAACAACATTGGCTACGCCTTGTGAGATAATACGAACATCAGATAATATCCATTTTATACCAACACATTTAGGACATGAGGTATGACGACGATAAAGGGGTCGAAAACCTCTGACAGGGCTGTGAGGCTACAGACAGGAAAGGTTTGGGACTACTATAGACTGACTAACGGTGATTGGTTATAAAAGGCTGAGGAATAAAAAAACATCCCAGCATGAGCAGTCTCACCCACACACACACACACACACACACACACACACACACACACACACACACACACACACACACACACACACACACACACACACACACACACACACACACACACACACACACACACACACACACACACACACACACACACACACACACACACACACACACACACACACACACACACACACACACACACACACACACCTTGAAGATTTACGTGATCTAATAACCTTCTTCAAGGGGTGTACTCCACTTCGCTGTGGCTTACATTGATTTTCTACACATTTACTCTAGATGTAGCTTTTCTCCCTTCCAGCTCATCCTTTCCGTTGTGTCACCTGGATAAGCAGCTGCAGTCAATTTTAAGATAAACTGCAGAGATAAAGATGGAAGTCCGTAAAAACAAAGACAGTACATTCACTATAATACAACCTTGCCACAATTTAGTTCCCAGTGATTTTTCTTTTCAGGTTTTTCTGACCACACCTCTGCCGAGCTACACTTTCTTCTCTCCCTCATTATCTTCCCCTCTTTTACTTTTCCTGTCTCTAGTTTTCCTTATCCCTCTCTCCCTTATTATTTTATTCCAATGAATTATCCTGCTCCTTTAGGCATCCGTTGTTTCCATAGGAACAGTGCTCTGTAGTCGATACCGGTCGTCTAGGCAACGGTGAGCTGGGAAGGACATTGTGCCTAAAAACATTCGATCAGCTTTTGCCGCCATTTTCATCACTTTCAACTCTTCAATGCTACTGCAGTGTGCGATTTGTTGTTGGTCTCTAAATCCCCTTCTAAGGTGTTTTCTTTAAACTTCCTCCCTCAGGTTTTTGTCATGTACCATTTTAATCTGAATGTATCTCTCTCACTCTGCTTATTGACTGCTCACTCTCAAACACGGTAAACAGCAGTTTCTGAAGATTCAAATCTCGGTCCTTTGCACACACTTTATTGTCTGTTAAGATGCGGGGGGGGGGGGGATGTGTGCGTTTCCAACAGCAACACTGCAATTAGGTACATAATAACAATAATTACCAATACTGTGTGTGTTTGTTCAAAGTGTGTTATTCATCAAGTATGTATTGATGCATGTAACGTGTGCATTAAAGCATGTAGTACCAGGAAGGACATTTACTCTATGACACATGGTAAACAGTTTTATCTGACAGCTGACTGCAGGCAGGCTCTTTGCATGTGGACAGTCTCTTAAACTTGAAGTCTTTGTTTGAGTGGGGGGGGGGGGGGGGGAGGGAGGGTGTGTCTGGCTCTGAGAGCTTCCCTATTCGCAGCTGGGACAAACCATAACGCTGGATTAACAAAAATATCCACAGATAAAAAAAGGGAGCAGTAGGTGAAAAGTGCAGAGATTGCATTGGATTAACTGGGAGAGAGGACATGAGGGGAACTGTAGAACATGTGTACAAAAGGAATGTATTTATTGAATGTAATGACTTGCAATAAATATATCTAATGATCAAGTGCGTTTGCACTCAAATACACTTTTACCTCAATAAATACTTAATTATAATAATAAACATATTCATAAACCATTGTGCAATGTCATTTTCAGGTGCGACTAAAAAGACATAATGTGGTATTAAATGTATAGGGTAAACCCTTACTATGGTGAATCATGTTTGTGTTGTTTTAAAGAAGCCATTCTTTGTTTGTGCGTGTGGGAAACGCGTTCAGCCAATGAGGGTTGAGAATGTTTGACGGAGCACGTGCAGAGAATCTTCCCTGATCTGTGTGAAAATCTCTGGAGGGGTGTGAAGCCTGGGCTTACTCGTCCATTTGCTGATCCTCACACATACAATATAAATATACACAAAAAATCCTGCATAAAGACACGTGTAAATGCAGAACCATATTTATGCACGCACTCACACACACACACACACACACACACACACACACACACACACACACACACACACACACACACACACACACACACACACACACACACACACACACACACACACACACACACACACACACACACACACACACACACACACACACACACACACACACACACACACACACACACACACACACATTAACAAACACATAAGCATAAGAAAATACAAAAGCTTATGTGTAAGAAAGATGTGAGAGAAAAAGGGGCTCACAAGGCTGGTTTATAAACTCAAACACAACACAAGTAGTGATGTAAAAGATATAGTTCAGCTACAAACACTCTTTATATTTCAAGAACTTGCCTGAGAATGATTTTTTTTAAGTTTTCAGTGACAGCCGTCATGACATCAATGGGCACAATGCAGGAACAGATAATGGTTGGGCTTACTTCTAATGGTGCTAAAGAGTCAAACTTTGAAAAGCCCTGCACCAAGAGCTGAGTTCCTAGACGTGCTGTATACCATGCAGTATGGTCAGTATTTCTCCATTTAAATTATTACCACATACAATAGTATAAAATGTGTTTTTATTTAGGGTAAAAGTGTGTTTCTTTATAGGTAAAACAAATATAAATTGTTGCACCTGAGCTGCTAAGATAACAAATTAAGTTAGCCACATTTAGCACATGTTTGCTGTTACGGTATTTGCTAAACTGTTTTCAAATATATCACTATGTTTTACTTAAAACAATTTCAGTGACAATGCTTACACTACAAAGTTGTGACTGCTATGGCAGAAACTCCTATTTCAAGATTTTGTATTAAATCTGTGTTAATATTAAGAGTAAAGTTAATTTCAAGAGAAGCCTAGAAAGACAAAAACACAAAGTGATATTTGAGCTTCACAAGAACATATTTGTCAAACTGAAAAATAAGACTGCAGCTAATTTGTGTGTGCATGACTGTATGCTGTGTGTGTGTGTGTGTGTGTGTGTGTGTGTGTGTGTGTGTGTGTGTGTGTGTGTGTGTGTGTGTGTGTGTGTGTGTGTGTGTGTTTTTGTGTCTTAATAAGAATGTTCCCCAGGGGCCGTGTTCCCAGCAGGCGTCCTAGTTTCCCGGTAATGGAGGAAGGGTTCAGGGACAACCAATCAATGTCAGAGAACGTCTTCCACTCTGCATCAAACCAACGCGCGAGGATGTCACGACAGGAGCCTCCCCCGTCATGTGTGGGTGGAAATTCCGTTTTTTCCAATAATGTAGCCCTGTGGAGATGGGGATTCATTGGGATTGTGCGAAGGCATCTATCTTCAACTCCCTGCACACTTTAATTAAGCTAAATGAAAATATATGTTTGGATAAAATGTGCCTAAATTAACCTTCTGGATAAACTGAACTGATATCAAAGGTAGCATTTCATTCAGATGAGGGGATATATGTTGTTAGGGAATAATTCTCCTAGACTCCTAGATATCTAACCTTTTTGCCCTTTGACGTGTATGACCAACCCTGACGTCTGTTATCTCCTTTAAGGAAATGGGCTGCTTCAGCCATAATGTTGTTGTTCCCATTAATATGACCGGGCAACTCTAGGTCACAGATGGTTTATTGTTGTGGGTACACTGGGACACTTCCTTCTTGGTGTTTGTGGACTTGAGGCCATAAGTGTAAGATGCAAGTAACTCAGTGTTCCCAGCTGTTTAGGCTATCTTCTCAAATATGTTGATTACTCTCTGTGAAACCAGTTAAAAGGTCTAACGAGAGAGAGGCGCTCCAGAATTGATGTGGCAACTCTCCCGTGCAGTCAGACCGTGACTGCTGTGATTTGTTTTGTGAATTCTCCAGCCGAAGCTCCTAAATAAACCATCAGTGTTTGACATCAAAGCTCCTGCTCATCCCGTGTCTCCTTCATGAGTCGGTGACTCCCACTGCATTGCTACACAGAAGTTTCCCCCACATATGTCATACACAAATGAAAGGGTAAGTCAACCATGTGGATTTAATCACTAAATATTAAATATATTCTCACACATTTTTTTCTTTTTGAACTGAAAAACCTAAAAAAGCAGGGAAAATGCTAGGCTCTTGGATGACACCTTTCTTTGAATGTTTAAAATGTAATACCATCAGGTGGTTCCCCGCCTAATTCTATTCCATTGTTTTGAAACTGGTCACTAGGGATTTTGCATTACGCAGAAATTGGCCCAAAAAGTCATACTTTATTTGAAAATTGCCAGATGTAGGTATGAACTCCTACATGTAGTAATATAAAAAAGGCCATATTTTTCTTTTTATATATCAATAGACTTCTCTACTGGGAAGTTTTTCGTATAAAAACACAGATGCCACTCAAACAAACTCAGTCATCATTAATGTTAGAAGTAGGTCATTTTACTTCTATAACAAATAGCAGGTGTAATAAGGTTTATGTCCACCACACACTTTGGTTGGCGGACTTTTAACAGCAGCAGAAATGAGGTCAGGACAAATGAGTCTGAATTGATCCATCAGAGCAGGCCACAGTATTTTGAAGTGTAGGATTCACATTTTCTGCCACAAAACTGACCATTTTGGGCCAATTAAACCCATCGAACATCAATAACAGTGTCCGAAACACAACAAGAAAATGTGATATTAGTTACAAAACTCCAAAAACTTCACAAAGTCTTACAGTTTTACCTCATCTGTTGCACATCACACACATTCTCTCACTAATTACCTGAAATTGCAGTCACCCAATTGTAAACTTATATTTTAGACCTTGTATTTTCAACCGTCTCTACCTCAGTGACCTTGAGCCAAAAATAATAATCAGACACCGGGGACAGTCCTTCAGTCTGCCCTTTGACCGCCTCGCAAAGCCAAATCTCTACTAACATGTTCCCTTTGATTGAGCCCATATCTTTACCTCTTTAAACAGGACTGTGGTTGGCAATTAAAAGTCTTAATCTGAGATGATAACTAACGAAAGAGTTTCCATAGCAACGGTAAAAGTCATTCACAGAGCATGTCAGGCTGTGAAATAAATGTCACACCTCAGTTCACCACGGCCGCTGTTGTGAGATTTTACAAAAACAAAACAGTGATTGTAGCATGCTTCTATTTACAGCGTGTGTCCTTGATAGGCTCCAGTGATGACCGTGTGCTGCATTCACTCAATGGGTGTTTGCTCTACGCATTAACATCTTAACAAACCGCAACATACATGGTTTGTGAACAGGCTGGGAAATAAGATATGTGGATGTGAAGTGGTAGCAATTGTTTTATTGTCACCTGTATTTCTTTCTTTTTATACATGAGAGCACTCTTTTCCCTCCCCTCTCTCTTCTTTCCTCTCCTTTGCTACCTTCTTCCCATCAGTCTCACGCTGGTGCTCTGCTCATTAGCTTTCTGTCAGTCCTGGTTTTTGTCACCTTTTTCCCATTTTTTTACTTTGTATCCTTGTTTCCCTTCTCTCCTACCTCTACTCTTTCTCCTTCGCCCTTCAATGCCCTCTTCCTTGTGTGAATTCAGCAACATATTCTTCAGGGATCTCTTCCGTTTTTCATCACTCGGGCACTTTTTCTTGCTTTTATTTATCACGCCTCGCAATCTGCAATCATTATGAAAGTATGCTTCTTTCTTCAAAGCAGGCTCTGAACCCACATTGCTGCAAAACATTAACTCGAATCGTGACTGCTGTACCCATACGAGTAAGTGAGGGAGCAAAAATAGACAACCGCAGAGAGCTATCGACTTCTCTGTGATGATCGCACACACACACACACACACACACACACACACACACACACACACACACACACACACACACACACACACACACACACACACACACACACACACACACACACACACACACACACACACACACACACACACACACACACACACACACACACACACACACACACACACACACACACACACACACACACACACACACAGAGTGCAGCAGAAAGAGAACATGAACACAATCACACATCACCATCTCCTCACAGCCCTGAGCATAGAGCAGGTGATAGAAACCAAAGTGGAAATGAGGGTAAAAAAAGAGGGAGAGGCGGGAGTGAGAAGAAGAGATGGTGAGAGCTGTGATGACAGAGAAGGAACTTGAATCTTAAAGTGTAATGGCTTTCAAATAGGGCTGCTTCGTGACTTCAGCTTCACTTCCTTTGAAGGGAAGTCAAATCCTCGCATCTGCCCCCCAAACTCACTCACTGATCCTCCTTTAATACGTCCTTCTGTTGGAGGAAAACACCCAGCACTACTGAGTGAGCGTGTGAGGCTATTGTCTGTCCTTTACAAATTGGCACATATACAGCACAGTATTTGCTTTTGTTTACTCCTTGAGTCAAGCTTGTCCCTGGTTAAACTCACAGCATTAAGTCAGGGTGAGAAGAGCCTTTAGATTCTTCCGTCTGAAAACATTTCTCAGGCCTAATCTTCTCCCAGGAATTACTGTTATATATGGCAAGCAATTTATCAGGCCAATCCCTTTATTTGAAAGACACATCTATTTTATCCAGTGACAAAACAGTGTTTTGTCAATTCAGGTTGTCACCATTTAAAAAACTATGCACTTATTATGGGCTGCAACACTCTACAAATAATCAAAATAGCAACATTCTGGAATATTCAGCCACTTTAAGGATTGAAAGCCTCTACATTCAGGGAATACCGATTTCTACTCCCAGTTTAAGACAGTTAGAATTGAATGTTGAAAACAAAACAATCAGCAACGAAGGAAGGACACTGCTAACAGTAGAGTACTAGTGTCAAATGCGATAAAATAACAATAATGTTCGACTAATTACGTGCAATGCAGTCGTTGCTAGCTCCTGCAGTTTATGCTAACACTGCCGACACCTTTTTTTCACCCTTTTGCGTCACCACACAAGTACATTTTGCTCGCGTGCTTATGCCGCATTAATGCTTTTTTAGTATGCGTTTCCTCACTAAAACTCACTATGAGTATTTTTTGGGCCTGACAGACTTGTTCATGAGGGATCTTCCTTATAAAACTTTTGTAAAGCTGCATCTTTATGGCGATAGATAACTAGTAGTCCTTTTCCAAATTGTAATAATTGTCAGTTGACTTTATAATAAATATATAGACTGTTTTTCATCAGCATAACACATTGTGGAAGCCAACTGATTGCTACATTTTCATTGGATTATTCACCGGAAAAGCTCCATAATATTTATAATTGATGTGTTCTTTGAAAACATCAGTTCAGATGTGCATTAACATTAGTTGTACTTAGTCCTCTGCCTGCTTTCATTCAAATGATTCACACAACCTGACATTTCACACCGTTGCATTTACTGTAATTATATATTCCATCTGTTTATTGAGCGTAAACTATAGCTGTAATAACAAACTCAACTTTGAATAACAACCCATTTAGCAGGTGCTCTGCATGTGGCAGTGAGTGCATAATGAGTAATTATTTTCAATTCAGAGCTCGGGAGTCACCTACTCTAGTTTGATAGCAGCGTTCTCTTGTCTTGCGGAGTCAAGGTCAAGCATGGCTAATGGCCAAAACATTGTCATTGTCACATTGACACAGTGGTGGTTAGCGCTGCAGCCAGCCGCTGAATAGCACTCCACGTCATGGAAGTCAACTGAGGGCTGTGGAGATGGAGTGGAAATGTAAAGTGCCACTATGACTGATTCCACTGTCAGATAAGTCATTCGGAGATTACGCTCACTGTAGCAGTGCATTCAAATCATCGCAGGCATGCAAAGACTCCAGTAGCTTGAATGATACTGACCAGAAGAGTTTTGTTTTGTGCTTCACTTCAGACAAAGGCCAGTCTTCTAGAATAAAAACATCTTCCAACTCTTGTAGTATAGAAGTTGGAAACAAAGTCTTGTACGTTTCATTAGCTTCCAATTTATTGAGGAAAACGCAAATATATAGTACTTTGTGCTTAATCCAAGTGCACATGTCAGTTAAGGGACAAAGTGAACTCTAAAAGGTACCCCTCACAGCATTGAACCCCATTGAAAGACTGCTGGAGCTGAAGAGTTGTTATTTCATTACCATACTGATGACATTTTGAGGTTGGACTTTAGTATTAGCTATGACAGGTGAAGTTTTTCATCTGTGTCTCAGTACGCAAACACACAGACATCGCACACAATATGGAGGCTTTTTGAGTAAAATTCAGATTCGTATTCTCTGTGCACTACTGGACTTCACTTGAAGGATCTGCTCTTCGGCCAGTTAAAGCAAAAAGGAAAAAAACTGCACGTAATCACACCTGAATTGTCAATAAAGGGTTTTCTTTCAACCAAATAGTCTTTCTGTGAGTTTGAGGATGCTCCCCTACTCAAACACATCTCCCAAAAGAAACTGGGGGCAAGGCACAAAAACCTCTTCGCAAATATATAAGCAAGCGCAGATGTAAAAGAGAAAAACTTTAAAAAAAAATTGTTTCAAAATGCATGACCCCTCCCTAGAACACAACAGGATATGAAACGCAACTGCACATCCGCTTAAAATCCCAGCGTATGTTTTGCCAAAAATCAATACATTTTGGCAAGGACTTTGACCTTAGTCTCATCTTAGTTCAAGAAACATTTAACCCTCATCAGTTTTGAATTGTACCTCTGTGAGTGCTTGGTGAATGAAACAGGCGGTGTCAGGAGACACCTCCCAAGGTGACTTCTCTTCCACCATGATGGCGTCCAGCGTGGCCTTCTCAAGAATGACATCAAAGGACGCTTCAGGAAAGGAGAGTTGGCGCACGTCCATCTGTTGCCAGGTCATTCCCAGGCAGTGGCTGTACCTGGCACCCATTGTACTGATGCACACAGAAGAGTAGTCTATGTTGGTGATGGAGCGGTAACCGGCACTGTACATGTCTCCACTCATACTGCTGTTTCCACAACCTGAAGGGAGAGAAAAGGGAATCATGTCGGGAGATAAAAGAAGGTCTTAGAGAAAGATGAGCATGATAGGTGAAGAAGAACAGAAAGAGGGAGGGAGACTGAAACCAATATGTCTCTGATGACTCAACTCCCTAATCTGTTTTCCAGTATGAGTTTATGATTGTGTTATCAATATGGCAACACAATATTACTGAGGAGTAACTTCCTATCATGGAAACAAAGGATGTTATGACGGGGATCGCCACCACACACACAGTCTTTATTTGATCAAGCTGCCATTCAATCATGAGCACCAAGCAGAGATGGAAACCACACACTCCAGACGACCATATGGGCGCTCGTATAAAGTGTTTTCAGGGGAGAGCCGTCTAACATGACCTCAGACTGCACAAAATCTGTCACAAGCAACAAGCTTTCAACTTGTAGACTGTCACCGAGTGACGCATGGATGAAAGCCAGGGAAGGAAATGAAAGGGGACAAAAGAAAAAAGTGAAGATTGCCTCTCATGTAGCACGTCAAGATGAAAATAATCTACTGAATGCTGCATCTCACCTTTTGGATCAGATGACTCATAGATCGTGTGGATGTGAAGAGGAGGAGGAGGAGGTGTGGGTGGAGAAGACATGCAGGAGAAAAAGGGAAAGGTGCAGTAGGCGGAGGACGTGGGGGGGACATATACACTATCTGATGCACAGAAACAGTGTCAGTAAAGGTGAAGTTCATGAGTGTTAGCCGTGGAGATGATCATATAATCTTGCATTTATTGAAGTCTGTGTGTCGGTGAATCTGGGGGGAGGGGGGCGGGGGGGAAGAGGGTGTGAGAGGTGGGGCTTTGACTTCCACTGCAAACGTGTGGCTGCCGCTTGTTATCACCTTTATGCTTCGAACTAATTACCAGCCTCCAAATGCTGTGTAAGTGTGTGTGTGTGTGAACATGTGCACTAGATTGTAGGATCTATTCAGATAGCAGCCTCACACACTTAGCAACACATTCAGGTGTGTGTGTATCTTGTAGAAACCTCTCATGTATGTTGTGCTCTTATAATGACTTAGTCTTGACAGGCATATACATACATGGATAACGGAAATCAGTATATTAAAAACTATGAAAACAGAAATGAAGTGACTAGGAGATAAGCAACACCAGCTATACTCCACTGATGGGGTGTGTGTGTGTGTGTGTGTGTGTGTGTGTGTGTGTGTGTGTGTGTGTGTGTGTGTGTGTGTGTGTGTGTGTGTGTGTCACTTGATGGCTATCCCTGTGACGTTGGCTTCAGATATAAGGAGGCAATATGTCAGCATTGCGGGTCACAGGGACATATCATTGAATGCTTTCTTTATGGATGTCTGGAAGAAGACAGAATGTTTCAGGGTTGAATTGCAAAGGCTCAACAGGTTATTTTAGATTTGTCTATTTTAGAACATTACTTTAGGTGTGCCAAAAGCAAGCAACAGCTTTGGAAAACCCATGTTGCATGTAGAGAGGCTAGCATTAAAACGTAGAAGAATATTTCTAATAAAGAATCTGAGATATTATAAGAAATGATGGCATTATTCAATCCGTCCACAAATAATATTTAGTTAAAGGTTCAATTAAAAAGGTCAGTGGCCTTGTTTCATGCCCAGGTTTGGTGCTCTCCAGAGTGGGTTAAATCCTTGCTGCACTCCCCTCTCAAATCCCCAAGCATGCCATACATTGTTTCCAGAGGGTTTCCCCCCGCTGACACAGCTTGTGTGTGTGTGTGTGTGTGTGTGTGTGTGTGTGTGTGTGTGTGTGTGTGTGTGTGTGTGTGTGTGTGTGTGTGTGTGTGTGTGTGTATCTGTGTTTTCTTTTTCCATGCACTCGGGGGTGTCACATGACAGGTCATTCCTCGGGGTTGTCACGACAATTATAGTCGCCAAGCTGTCATCAAGGAAACTATTCTTATTTTAGATTTGTGACATCAGCTGGTGCCCCCCGCAACCTCTGACCCTAACACACAAACACACACACGCTTACTAACTTTACCTGCACACACACACACGCACACACGCACACACGCACACACGCACATACACACACACACACACACACACGTTCAGACTGCAGAGGGAAGAAGTGGTTTGATATTACATTACATTTCATTTAGCAGACGCTTTTATCCAAAGCAACTTACAATAAGTGCATTCGACCAAGAAGATACAAACTTGAAGAAAACAGAATCAAATACAGTGGGGCAAAAAAGTATTTAGTCAGCCACCAATTGTGCAAGTTCTCCCACTTAAAAAGATGAGAGAGGCCTGTAATTTTCATCCTAGGTATACCTCAACTATGAGAGACAAAATGAGAAAAAAAAAAATCCAGAAATTCACATTGTCTGATTTTTAAAGAATTTATTTGCAAATTAAGGTGGAAAATAAGTATTTGGTCAATAACAAAAGTTCCTCTCAATACTTTGGTATATACCCTTTGTTGGCAATGACAGAGGTCAAACGTTTTCTGTAAGTCTTCACAAGGTTTTCACACACTGTTGCTGGTATTTTGGCCCATTCCTCCATGCAGATCTCCTCTAGAGCGGTGATGTTTTGGGGCTGTCGCTGGGCAACACGGACTTTCAACTCCCTCCAAAGATTTTCTATGGGGTTGAGATCTGGAGACCGGCTAGGCCACTCCAGGACCTTGAAATGCTTCTTACGAAGCCACTCCTTCGTTGCCCGGGCGGTGTGTTTGGGATCATTGTCATGCTGAAAGACCCAGCCACGTTTCATCTTCAATGCCCTTGCTGATGGAAGGAGGTTGTCACTCAAAATCTCACGATACATGGCCCCATTCATTCTTTCCTTTACACGGATCAGTCGTCCTGGTCCCTTTGCAGAAAAACAGCCCCAAAGCATGATGTTTCCACCCCCATGTTTCACAGTAGGTATGGTGTTCTTTGGATGCAACTCAGCATTCTTTCTCCTCCAAACACGTCTAGTTGAGTTTTTACCAAAAAGTTCTATTTTGGTTTCATCTGACCATATGACATTCTCCCAATCCTCTTCTGGATCATCTAAATGCTCTCTAGCAAACTTCAGAGGGGCCTGGACATGTACTGGCTTAAGCAGGGGGACACGTCTGGCACTGCAGGATTTGAGTCCCTGGCGGCGTTACTGATGGTAGCCTTTGTTACTTTGGTCCCAGCTCTCTGCAGGTCATTGACTAGGTCCCCCCGTGTGGTTCTGGGATCTTTGCTCACCGTTCTTGTGATCATTTTGACCCCACGGGGTGAGATCTTGCGTGGAGCCCCAGATCGAGGGAGATTATCAGTGGTCTTGTATGTCTTCCATTTTCTAATAATTGCTCCCACAGTTGATTTCTTCACACCAAGCTGCTTACCTATTGCAGATTCAGTCTTCCCAGCCTGGTGCAGGTCTACAATTTTGTTTCTGGTGTCCTTTGACAGCTCTTTGGTCTTGGCCATAGTGGAGTTTGGAGTGTGACTGTTTGAGGTCGTGGACAGGTGTCTTTTATACTGATAAGGAGTTCAAACAAGTGCCATTAATACAGTTAACGAGTGGAGGACAGAGGAGGATCTTAAAGAAGAAGTTACAGGTCTGTGAGAGCCAGAAATCTTGTTTGTTTGTAGGTGACCAAATACTTATTTTACCGAGGAATTTACCAATTCATTCATTAAAAATCCTACAATGTGATTTCCTGGATTCTTTCCCCCCATTCTGTCTCTCATAGTTGAAGTGTACCTAGGATGAAAATTACAGGCCTCTCTCATCTTTTTAAGTGGGAGAACTTGCACAATTGGTGGCTGACTAAATACTTTTTTGCCCCACTGTAAGTACATTAGGTTTCATAGAGCCAACACATTTCAAGTGCTACTCAACAGGCTTTAGATAAGCCAGTCCTTTGTTAGTATATAAGTGCTTAGTTAGTATCTAAGTGCGATATGTAGTTCTATGTGCATGTAAGGGCAGATCCTCCAGTGTATGTATCACGTGCGTTTATGTGACAAAGGTTTATTCAGGATACCATGCCAGTCTGGAGCCTGGAGTCTGTTGTTCCTCCAGCTGGAAGCCAGGAAGCTAAAAGCTCCTGATAACGCATCCTAACTGGATTATCCAGAGCGACAGAGAGGCAGACTATAGTTAGAGGAGTCCTATCACCTCGTTCTGCTGGCTGTGTGAGTGTGCATGTGATGGAAAATGTGAGTCCTGTCCCCTATAAAGCATCCTACCCCTCATAAAAATAAATTGTGGTGAACGCCCGTCATCTGCTTGTGACGTGTAAAGTGCATTTGTTATTCATGTCTCTGTGTCTGTTTATACAGGGAATGATGCACATGCCACGTTGTTGTTTTTGGTTTTTTTAAATAGGAGAAGAAAATCAGCCACAGAGAGGAATGTTGTCCAAACATGGAGGTTCCTTCCTGCAGACTTGGTGATGCTCAGCCCAACAATGGTATCCTGTTGCATGACTGACCTGAGAAACCCTTTGATATTCAAGAAAAACACTTGACACGTGAGTCTCACAGGAAGGAGAATCTCAGAGTTAATCCACTGGAATAATGCGCCGTTCCTTTGCACGGTACACGGTCGTCTGACCAAACAGCAGAAAAAAAGGGAAGAAATACAAAATAAAAAAATGAGCAGAATGTAGCTTCCTAAATTATACTGTTAAATTACAATTTCCCCACGATAGGGAAAGGCTTATGTAGTTCAATCAATCAATCCATGAAATACATGAAATACATGTCATAAGAGAAGAAAACAGACGTGATTTTATTGTAAACAGTAGAACTAATTCGATAAAAACCTGAGTTTCACAAGTGCGACTGTCATCTGCCGGTATTTTGGGGTTTTCCCCCACTAGGAAAACCTCGTCCAACACGTTGCTAAGCTAAATAATCAAGATAGCTGCCTACGTGGGTGCTCACATCATTTATAGCACAAGCATACAGGATAGTGTTACAGCAGAGTGTCGACTGGTAAATGTAAACTCATAGCTACGCTTTGAAGATTACATCAAATATTTACATGAGTTTGTTTTCCATGTAGCGGTGCTGCTCATCAGAATATGAGAAGATTTGTTTTTCTCCAAAACAATCACATCTTAATTTGGAATGCAACCCCAGCCCCTCCTCACACCACAAATGTCAGCCAAGATTGAAGGTTCCTTTGTAGTCATTTTACTAGTTTAAAGTCACGCTACTTGACTCTTACACAACCTAAACTGTTGGAGATCTGACCTTTGGGCGATCAGATGACCTCCATCCACATAAACAGCAACTCTACAGAGTCCATCTATGGTCAGGAGGGGTGGTGGGTGGGGAACCCCTGCGAAGGAGCCAGCGGTATGAAATATCAAAGCTGCTATCTGTGCGGTGAGACGGCGCAGCAGTGGAAACTCCATGATGTCAGAGGCATCCAGGGTACTCAGTCTTATCTGAGACTGGTGTAGACACATTAAGGATGGGGACTGGGGCCAGTGGTGATGAAAGCTGATGGTTGCATGTGCTCTAGCAACAACACGGAGGCCCACCACCCCCGCTCACTGAGTGTGGGCTAGCCCGAGGTAAACTGACACCGCGGTGACCCTTCACAGGGTTCAGCTGCAAGTACTGTAAATGTCAACATGTGGAAAAAAGAATAGTGAAGTGTTTGTGTTTGTGTGTGCGTGCACATTAATCACAAGGCTACATGTAAGTGTATGTGCCTACGGTTGTATGAGTGGATGTTTGGACATGTCACTCAATAACATTTTACGAAAAAAACATTACTTATATAACATAGTCGAGTATTTTTTATTTCACATGTGTGTAGCAAGTCTTGGTGTGTGTGATTTTGACTGTGACTGGTCATGTCAGGTTATTGGGGGCCTGCACATGTGCCTGTGTTTGAGTGTGTGCACTGTGACAATGATGAAAGTGGACAGTGTCACAGTGGGTCTTTTTTTAACCAATTACCTCAAGTTATTTTCTCCCACTGTTTTTTGATTAATTAGTTATACGAATTATTATGACAGGCAGTTATTGACATTTACATGCAATTACAGACACACAACGAACGCACAGACTCGTCTTACATGTATGTTACTTATATGGACTCTTAAGGCATCTTGAACTACATGAAATCAAACCACCGGGCAAAGGTAAATTAAAAAGCTAATTATATTTGTTACTGCTCCAAAGGACCTCACTTGAAGGCAGGGTTTTACAGAGAGACGATTAGAGATAACTTTCTGACAGTCTCACCTTGAAGGCATTCATGGTGTTGAACTTCAGCTGAGTTTCTGATTAAAAATGCACAGCTTTCCAAGAGTTGTGCTGACTGAAACAGCATCGCAGCTGGTTCGGCCTCACACTGAGACAGAGGAGTGAGAGGATTGAGGAAGGATTGGGGAGAGGTAGAGGTGGAAAAAAGCAGAAGGAAGATAAAACACTAGAGGAGACAGGGGACACAAAGAGTAAAACAAATTAAACAAACAGAGGGTGTGAAAGAAGTCATGGAAGGGGAGAGGGAAAGCAAAAGAGGTCAAAATTAATTGTTAGGAAAAGAAGGATTTGTCCTGTCAATGACAAAACATGACAGAAAAAAAGAATAAAGCTGGAGTTGATAAACTACTAAAGCAAGACAAGGGCGAAATGAGAGGTGAGGGAGAAGAGATAAGACTGTCATTATATTACATTGTGCACATACATCAACAGCTAGCATCTATTTGTGCTAAAGGGATATTTAAATAAACAAAACGCTGTATGTTTGGGTACGTACAAGCTAATCTGAACACAGCCTCTCCTTTGCATCTTCGCCAGATTTAGAAATTCTTTATTTCCATGTTTTATAAAGGAGTTTCAGATGCTCCGGAGAAGTTGCATCAGCACGTGGCCAGATGAAATGTTCTCAAATCAAACGCTCGGCTCTTCCGGCAAGTTCTCCTTACAAGTCTCTTCTTCCCCTTCTCTCACAAAAGCAACCTCAGTTACGTAACCGGGTACACGAGATAATTAGTGACTGAATAATTAAGCGGGCGCCCGTGATAGTGTGACTGTTTGATGGAGTGTGTGTGTGTGTGTGTGTGTGTGTGGGTGTGTGTGTGTGTGTGTGTGTGTGTGTGTGTGTGTGTGTGTGTGTGTGTGTGTGTGTGTGTGTGTGTGTGTGTGTGTGTGTGTGTGTTTGATGGAGGACTTTTGGAAGGACTCCATTATATGAATGTGCCTCTCTGCTGTGGCACCGAGCCCACAGCTTCTCTCAGATCCAAAAACACCAACAGTCACCAGGAACAGGGGCTTCGTAAAGGGCAATGAGAGGAGAGACACATCTTTTCTATCTTTTGAGCCAGAATTAAGTTATTGAAAGCGTCCTACGCCCCTCTTTATGATACCTTTATGATATGTATGCCTTGTTACCTTCCCTACCAGAATTCTTACAATACCACTAGGTCAAGCTTTTGCTGTACACATGTGCAACACTACTGTCATTTATTATTTTTTCTGTATTAGTATTGTTTTGATTTGCTAATTGTGTTTGGTTTGTGAAGCCTTTTGAGATACCTTTGTGTATGAAAAGTGCTATATAAATAAAGGTTGATTTGATACTGTCTGGATCTTAAGCCCTCCCTGTCCTCAGCGGGGTCAAACAACAGCCGAAGAAATCTGCGCTGCAGTTTAAGTCTGGTGATCAAGAACAATGGATAGAGCGCTCACATGACAGCAGTGCAGCTGTCAGACAAAGTCGGGGAGATGAGAGCAGCGGGGGTGACTGAGAGTGGGAGTGGAAGAGAGACAGAGGGACAGACAGAGAGGGACAGAGAGAGAGAGACTGAGGTGGGAAGCCCAAATGATGCAATTGGATCTTTCTGTGTAACTGAAGAACTACTTTCAGCACGAACACACAGCATGGGTCAGGTGTGTCACTGCAGGTCAGGTCCTTGTAAAGCATCATGTTGTGACCTGTTTGACTTCCAGAAACAACAACAACAAATCCTCCCTTCAAATGAAACATACAGGCCCAATACAGCTGAGAGAGTATTATTGTGTCCATCTCTATTTCTCAAAGTTTCCATCCCACTGAAGTGTCTCTACAAAACTCAGATCAACGGTATATTGCTGATCACATTATGACATCCTTCATCACAATTGATGAAATTACACTAGAAACATGAACACCATCTGAAGGTGTCTGGTGGTGGATGATGGTCACTTCAAATGTATATTCCATAGAGTTAGTTGACTTTATTTGGATGATTTACTAACTCATTTAACGCCCAGGAGAAGCCACATATAACAGTATTTTGGGCTACTGCTAGGGCTGCTCAATTAATCGTATTTTAATCGCAATTCCGATTATGGCTTGCAACGATTACGAAAACAACGTAATCGAAATAAAACGATTATTTTTTTATTATTATTATTAACTTTACTTTCTTTCTTTTTTTATTAAAATTTTTTTGTATTGGTTTTTCAGTTGAATTATACTTAAAGTTCAAGGTAATCAACTGTTAAAAACATACTGTTCACATTTTTTCTCTCCAATAAATTGATGTTTTTAAAGTAAATAGATAATCGTTTTTAATAATCGTGATATCAATTATTGACCCAAATAATCAAAATTATGATTTTTGCGATAATCGAGCAGCCCTAGCTACTGCTAAACAATTTTAAATTGTAAATGTTATAGCACAGTTGTTGGTCAGTCTTTGGGTCCAAACCGAAATATTACAACAACCAGTGGATGCATTGCCATCAAACTGTATACAGACATCTATGGTCCCCTCAGGATGAATTAGAATAACAAGGCTATAAACCCTTCTTCCTTTAAAAACCGGGCTCTTTGAGAATGTTTTAATGTGTCTTATGTTATGGTCACTTTTATCATTTTGGTTTCAATCAAAACATGGTGCCATAGTTGCCAAATTCATCAAAAAATGTACCCAGAATCTGAGAGTGAATTCAGCTGCAGATTGAATAGGTTGTTTGTTTTTTTGGGTAATCTTTAGGCTTGTGGCTTTTGCTTTTATCAAAGAAACCAGATATATTCTAACACAGTTGCTCATCACTTGTACTAATCATTCAGGAAAGTGCATCAGCTACAATTAACATTATTTACTGGGGAAATGAATGGTACACTTTGCAGCTCAACGCCCTGTATGGGAGCATCTGCATTCAATATTCTTCTCCATTAATTCATTCCGGTTTTTGCTCTAATTTGTCCCATAAGGCTTAATTAGTCTCTTTCAAACAGTCTGGCTGTGCGCCAAACCTCCGGCACATTAACACGGTAAGTGACACCTTTCCCTGTTCCACCGCGTCGTATGGAAAATCACCAACACCTTGCTCATCAAACCACAGCAGTCACAATAGCACTCATTATTTTTTATCAAACACTTGGCAGGATTCACATTATGAAATTAAAACCGATATTTCAGCAATAACATCTCTCTCAGTATTTTCAATTCACCAAAGTGGGCTGTTTTCCTTCTCCCTCCCCTTGATGTTCATTAAAGCCACGCTGAGTCAGTGGCAGAGGCACCAATATTTATTTTTCCGTCAGCCTATTCTAGCAAAAAAAAGTGTGTGTGTGTGTCTTGTGTACTGTTTGTTCTCTTCTTGTTTTAATCGGTCATGTTGCAGCAGAGAGGAACGTTATGATTCAGTAAAACAATGTGTGTGCATTTGGGTTTACAGGAATCATTTCTCTGTTCCCTTTAATCTGCGACAAATCCAACTCACCTACCGTGACACACACACACACACACACACACACACACACACACACACACACACACACACACACACACACACACACACACACACACACACACACACACACACACACACACACACACACACACACACACACACACACACACACACACACACACACACACACACACACACACACACACACACACACACACACACACACACACCACATCAGTGGAGTATAGCTGGTGTTGCTTATCTCCTAGTCACTTCATTTCTGTTTTCATAGTTTTTAATATACTGATCTCCGTTATCCATGTATGTGTATGTAAATGAGGCCAAAACTAAGACAAATCTCAGAGCTCCAGAGATTGCAATGTTTGTGGAGAGTCTGACACATGCTGGGAACAAGAACACAAATACACAAAGAGATACACGAGTTTAGCCACACACACACACACACACATTATTGTGTAGAGGAGGAAGAGAGGGTAAAACAGCAGTACAGGCTTTTTCAATTAGCCACCTGCCAAGACCACGTCTGTGAGAAAATGAAATGGCCGAGAAAGCACAGGTATTCTCAGGTCTTTAAAACACATACACACTAAATATGAGCAGTCCTTTCTTGGCCCTCACACACCAAACACACACACACAGAATCTCAAACTTGACGGGTTCATTTTCTGCCTGGTTGGCAGGTGAGTTTGTCAGTTCAAGGTGCCTGCGTCTGTATGTAAATGGCTCTGCTGCCTGACCTTGCTGTGATTATGCATATGGATCGGGTTTTTCAAATGAGAGCCGGCGCTGTGTGGGAACTTTATGGCTGACCAAGCATATTGATCCCTGCAGGAGGAAGTAGCATGTCTCTCTGCAGTGTCATTGTGTCAGAGTCTAATCTAAGTCGGAGCTCTGAATCAGCCGTGCTGAGAGAAATTCTGGGCCCCATGACAAGAGCTCACTCTGGGCCCTAAAACACTTGGAGCTCCCTAACTCACTCAGTGTCATTTATTGTGTTTCGACAATTTAATCATTTATTGCAGCCTCAAATTGAAATGTGCCTTTTAGCAAAATGTTGAAATGTCCTTTCAGACATGGGTCACACTGCGGAGTTATACCTTACTTCCACTGAGAGCTCCGTCAATGAGCACACTAATATTAAAGGTGGGGTATGTGATTCACTTCAGAAACACTTTTTGTTATATTCCATGGAATGCTCTTAACATCCCGATAGCAATGAATATATTAAATGCTTTGACAATAAATACATAAAAAAATGTCATCAGTGGAAGCCGTGGTACTGTAAAAAGCTAGACCAATCCTTTTAGCCGGCCCGGCTAAAATAACTGGATGGCCTACCTGCCTGTCAGCCTTCCATCTGTGCACAAACTTATCTCATGCCCTCATTGGTCATGTGTGTGTGTGTGTGTGTGTGTGTGTGTGTGTGTGTGTGTGTGTGTGTGTGTGTGTGTGTGTGTGTGTGTGTGTGTGTGTGTGTGTGTGTGTGTGTGTGTGTGTGTGTGTGTGTGTGTGTGTGTGTGTGTGTGTGTGTGTGTGTGTGTGTGTGTGTGTGTGTGTGTGTGTGTGTGTGTGTGTGTGTGTGTGTAAGGAAGTCTGAAGGAAGGGGCAGATTTTTTTCGGCTGCATACTTTCAAATTCTAGCTTACTCAAGCTGGTTTCTCCATTCTTACCCACCCTCAAGCTGTTGAAAGCATTTTATGATAAACTTGTAACTGCAGACTCCATTAAACACCATCTTTCTTGTTAATATAGTGTAGCAGTTCATAATCTAAGTCATTAAGTGACACTCATTAACTTCTGTTACAGCTAGCTAAATGGCAACATCTGCTGTCTGCCTCTAATGGTGCAGGTGTTGACAAATATATGATAAAACAGAAAACCGGTAATAACCACTGACTGTTTGAATTCATCCCGTGGAACTAGAACCTCAGAATTCAATGGTTCTGGCTAGGGCTGCTCGATTATGGCAAAATCATAATCTCGATTATGTGGGTCAATAATTGATATCACGATTATTAAAAACATCCATTTACTTTGAAAACATTCATTTATTGAAAAATAAATAAAAAATGTGAACAGTATGTTTTTAGCAGTTGATTACCCTCACCTTTAAGTATAATTCAGCTGAAAAACCAATAAAAAAAACCAATAAAAAAAGTTGTTTTATTTCGATTATGTTGTTTTCATAATCGCTGCAAGCCAAAATCGTAATTGCGATTAAAATACGATTAATTGAGCAGCCCTAGTTCTGGCTGTACTTCCAACAGGTGATCACAAAAAATGAGTGTAGTTTGTACCAACACGTTAGCATGGTGTGCCGTCTGCTTACAGGCCACCAGTGAGCAGCTGACAGCATGAAGATGCTAATGAAGAGTGAGTCAGCCTCTGAGACAGGCTGCTGGATGAAGATGGTAATTAATGCTGCATGCTTCATCCCCTCCTCTGATGTGCTGCTACACGCAATATGCCAAAGCCTCATCTTTATTCTTCACTGCTTCCTGACAGACACACACACACACACACACACACACACACACACACACACACACACACACACACACACACACACACACACACACACACACACACACACACACACACACACACACACACACACACACACACACACACACACACACACACACACACACACACACACACACACACACACACACACACACACACACACACACACACACACACACACACACACACACACACACTCTGATGTTCCAGCTGCTTGTCTGATACTTCACAAGGAAACTATTATTTTTCATTGATTCACTTCTGTCTTCATTAAGTCAATTGCATAATCACACAAGAGTGCGAGTCAAGAAAGGTCGCACGGCATCCACTGCCCGACTGCCTGAGAACTGGACCATACTGGAGAACATGAGATACACACACGAGAACACACCCATGATAGTCTGTTCTCGCTGAATCATGAACACTTCCTGTTTGGCAGGAGCTTGGTGTTCTTGGTCCATGAGAAAGGCCAGAAACAAGAAGAGGAGGAGGTGAGAAGGAGGACATGAGGAGAAGTCAGAGTGTGTGTGTGTGTGTGTGTGTGTGTGTGTGTGTGTGTGTGTGTGTGTGTGTGTGTGTGTGTGTGTGTGTGTGTGTGTGTGTGTGTGTGTGTGTGTGTGTGTGTGTGTGTGTGTGTGTGTGTGTGTGTGTGTGTGTGTGTGTGTGTGTGTGTGTGTGTGTGTGTGTGTGTCACGGTAGGTGAGTTGGATTTGTCGCAGTTTAAAGGGAACAGAGAAATGATTCCTGTAAACCCAAATGCTCACACTCACACATTGCTTTGCTGAATCATAACGTTCCTCTCTGCTGCAACATGACAGATTAAAACAAGAAGAGAACAAACAGTGCACAAGACACACACACATACTTTCTTGCTAGAATAGGCTGACGGAAAAATAAATATTGGTGCCTCTGCGACTGACTCAATGTGGCTTTATTGTTGAGTAATCTTTCATGCATGAAAGTCACAACATCGTTTCTAGCCTAATATATAACGATTTTCAGGTTTTTCTAGTTTATATCAATTTGAAAGAAATATATATTTGTTTTGGAATGACAAAAAAAGACTTATGAATTTTGAGAAACATGTTTCCCTATTTTCTGACATTTTATAGACCAAACAAATAAATGAATATGGTTGATAATTGGCAAACAAATGTTATAGATTCAGCCTTTATATAAAATCCACTCACATCCACCTGTCTGTGACATGAAGACTGGTGCTCCCTGCAACTGCTCATGTAAAACCAACACTGTGATGTCACTCACTCAGCCAGGAGGAAGTACTTATATGGCCGTGGACTGCAAGAGAGCGGTGGAAGGGGACTGTAGTAATATGCAGTACGTGCTCCGAGGCTACCTGCAGTGTGGAGAGGGATGCTGACACTCTCCAGGCTGCAGGAGATTGACAGAGAGGATGAATGACTCTCCATTTGGTTGAAACTGGATGAGAATGGCTGGGAGCATGAATGAGGATAAAAGCGGAGGACTTTAGTGGGTGGGGTATGAAGGGAAAGGGAAGAGATGCGGAAGAAGAGCAGGCTGAGATAGACGAATGTGAAAAGGAGTAATTGGCAAGTGCGACGATAAAGAGGAGAGCAGAGAGGCTGGAAGGGAACGGGTGGTATGACGTATTTAGAGACTTCTCCAACTCTCTCTTCTCTCTGCTGTTTTCTCTATTAAGCATCTCTGCTGCAGCGTGGACTCCAACTGCATACTTGATGAGAGAGCCAGCAAAGTCCCAACTCTCAACACACACACACACACACACACACACACACACACACACACACACACACACACACACACACACACACACACACACACACACACACACACACACACACACACACACACACACACACACACACACACACACACACACACACACACACACACACACACACACACACACACACACACACACACACACACACACACACACACACACACACACACTGTTTGATGATGCAGTGCCAGGCTAGCGCCGAGTCTGGCACCAATCCTGAACGCAATGATACCATTGCATGTCTCTCTCACTCACACACACACACACACACACACACACACACACACACACACACACACACACACACACACACACACACACACACACACACACACACACACACACACACACACACACACACACACACACACACACACACACACACACACACACACACACACACACACACACACACACACACACACACACACACACACACACACACACACACACACACACTCACATCAAGTCACAAGAGTGGTTCCACTGTTTGTTTTCACCTCTGTTTTCCATCTGAAGATGTGATCAGAGAAGATGCATTTCAGAAGAGCAACGCAACATACCAACCAAAAAGAAAGGAAAATCGCCACTTCAATGTTGTGTTGTCATTAAAACATACATATACACACCCACACATACATAGCAGGCCTGAAGCAGACAATAACGTTTAGTTTGAGACCTGTAGTCATATTCATATGTATGGCATCATACACCACCTACTGTATAGGCGAGAAAGATAATTATCCGATTCATATACACAGCAGCTTGTAAATCAAGCTATATTATTCACTAGCTTAGCTACCCTAATGAAACAAATATATTCATTTTGCTAACACATTACACACCATTGCCACACAACAGTTATGTGTGAGGTTGTGGCTAATAATAAGACGGCATGTCCAAAATGAAGGTGCTAACTTGCTGATGCTTGGCAGGTAAAACGTTTACCATCGTCACATTCCACCATGTGGACCATCTGACTGTGTCATCTGAGACATTACAATATTTTTTCTTTTTACAGAGTACTTTTCACATAATAAAAAAAACGGCCCTGAAACAACGCAAAAAATGCAGACAAGATTTCTCATTTCTTTATATAAACCAGTTATATAAAAAAAAAAAAGCCCCTCCCCTCATGACCCTACCTGCCCCTAAGACACACAAACTATAAATACACACGCATCAGCATGAGCAAAATCACACACACACACACAGTGATATTACTAGAAGCAGATTAAAGTCAGTTTTAGTGGATCAACAGCTGAACAGCCTTGCCAGACAATTTTCTCTCTGAAGATAAGCAGTAATTCATAAATATGTGTACAGACGATGATTCGCCACGACCAAGGGCTGTCCATGAGGAATTGGACAATCAGATCCAAATAGTTAACTGTGTGATGAGTGAATGAGTTCATACGGCTGCGTCGAGTATTTACAGACAACAGTCATCTGGGTAGAGATGTTTTCTGTATTAGTCAAATACATGTAGAGATTTGTATGGCTTTATTGCAAAACAGCCCAAAAAAATGAATTCAAGCTACAATATATCACAATATTAGCATTCCCACAAGGAGACATTTTAAATACATCCTTATCGTACAAAATAACTCAAAGTCTGAATTCACATTGATTTGTTTAAGATGGGTGACTGCCACAAAAACACTTAAGTTTGCTTACGAGATATCAAAGGGGGAACATAGGAGCCTCATTTGGCTTGTTTCACCCCAAACCAGTAAATAGGAAGTGACTCATCAGTGCTGCTGAGTTTCAGTTGCCACATAATCACATAAACGTGGAGTTTTAAGAGCTGTTATATCTGTCAGTCAACTTACAAGAAACTGTGCAGATGTTTTGGTCCTATACAATGTTTTTATGAATGTAACTATGTAGGAAATGACGAGCCTCTACTGATTGGTCAGTTGTTTCTCTCACAGAGGGAATCCGTCATCACAGACCTATTTGAAATCGTCAAATCTGAGATGTTTGTGGTCCGGAAGCAACTAGAAACATGTAGCATGAAAACATGGAGTTTTTCAAAATATAACTGAGAAAATGATGGTTGGAAAGAAATGGCCGAAGAGGTGGAGGCTGATAAGTGCCATTAACCCTTATCCTTTTCAACATTACTTTACAGGATCAACATCTACGTCTTCCAGAGCTTATCCTCTCTCTTTTTTGTATTTGTGTGTGGTCATACAACCGGAGGACCAAATTATCTGGAAACAAATTGTCTCTCCCTTTCAATCTCAATCACACTAGCCCTCAACCCCCTTCAGCGATTACTTGGAAATGCATCCTGAAGAAGATTAAGACCTTAAAAAAAGGGAAGGGGTGGAAGGCAGCGATGAGAGGAGGCGGTTCAGGAAGATGGGACAAATCTAATGCTTGGGCGAGGGTGAAGTCTGCTGCCAAAAAGTAGTTACATCATCGTAGGTCAGCGCAGCAAAGTGTAATCATGATAGAGATGAGAGGATGAAGGGATGAGAGAGGGAGGAGGAAAGAGAGGAAGAAGAGGATGACAGACCAGATGTCAGATGAAATGAGCTAGACTGGATGTAGATGTGAAAACATGCCTAATTGGGGTGAGGGGGGGGTGTCATTTAGCACTTTTTGCACGAAAGTTAAATAGTATGTAATCTCAGTGCATATATACTCATCCATGCAACTTAGGCGAAAAAGACTCCGAATGTGCCGTGTCAAATATCAATAACTCTAACGCTTCTCAGCATAGCACCAATCCAATCTATTTCTATAGCACATTTAAAAACAACAGAGTTGAACAAAGTGCTGTACATCAACAACTTTAGAAAAACATAGCATACATACATAAAAAACAGATAGGACATGAAACAAATGTAAAACACGAGACGATGAAACCAGATCAGAAGCCACAGACTGAGAAACTCTCCTACATGACGTAAAAACAATACAAAACACAAGTAAGATAAAAACCCAAATTTAACAGCACAAGTGTCACGTGGTCTGTAAATGCAAGGGAAAAGAAGTGGGTTTTTAAACGATATTTAAAAACAGGCAGAGTTGGAGCGAGTCTAACCTGGAGGGCAATTCGTTCCATACTTTTGGAGCTGCAACAGAAAAGGCTCTGTCTCCTCGCTGCTTTAACCTCGATTTAGGGACTACCAGAAGGAGTCTGTCAGCAGACCTTAGTGACCGTGTGGGTGTGTATGGTTTTAAAAGATCTGCCAAGTACGGTGGGGCTAAACCGTTTAGGGCTTTGTAGGCAAACAGTAACATTTTAAATTGTATTCTAAAATTGACTGGTAGCCAATGTAAAGAGGCGAGTACAGGCGTAATATGTTCACCCCTGCCTGTCCTTGTAAGGAGGCGTGCAGCAGCATTCTGGACCAGCTGTTGGCGTGACAGGGAAGCCTTGCTTACTCCAATGCAGTAATCCAGTTTAGTGGATATAAAACAATGTATTACTTTCTCAAAGTCATTAAAAGAAAGGAAAGGCTTGACCTTTGCTAAAATTCTTAGCTGAGAAAAGCTGGATTTTACCACAGAATTGATCTGTTTGTCTAGTTTAACATCACAATCAATCCGTACACCCAGGTTTGTTACAATGGGTTTCACATATGGGACAAGAGAATCCAGCACAGGCGGGGCGTTGGGACCACCGCCGGGTCCAAACATTATCATCTCTGTCTTTTTTTCATTGAATTTTAAAAAGTTCAAGGCCTTCTAGGCTCTGATGTCCTGCAGACAATCAGACAGAAGAGGGTTTGGGTCATTTATTTTCAGGGGCATGTAGATTTGTGAGTCATCTGCATAAAAATTAAATGAGACGCCACTTTTTTAGATGATACCGCCCAGGGGGAGCAGGTACAGGGAAATTAAAATCGGCCCCAGAATAGAGCCTTGGGGTACCCCGTACGGGAGATGAGCAGAGGAGGAGGTGAAATCATCAAGATTTACATTCAAACTTCTTTCAGACAGATACGACTTGAACCAGTCTAGAGCAGTACCACTGATTCCCACAGAATGCTGCAGGCGAGAAATGAGAATGCTGTGATCTACAGTGTCAAAGGCAGCTGTAAGGTCTGAAAGTTTAAGAAGGGGTTTAAACCCAGACTGGAATACCTCAAGAATGCCATGCACATTTAAGAAAGACTGCAACTGCTTCAGTACCACTTTTTCTAAGATTTTGGACATAAAAGGAAGTTTAGAGATTGATTGAACATTTAGAAAATTGTCACCAGGGCACCTTACCTCCACCATTCCTCCCTCCACCTCTTTCTAATGTACATTATGTAACCTGAGCTGCAGATCCCGGAGGAGAAGAGGTTGCAAGGGATAAAAAGCTGTGTGCCAGAAAGACAGATACATGTAGTCAGGCGTAGAAACAGAGCAGAACGCAGGGCATGCACAGAGAGAGACAGAGAGGTGAGGTATGAGAGCAGTTACCATGAGTCGTGAGGAGCGTCTTAAAAAAGCAGCAGAGAACGAAAAGGAGAAACAGGCAGAGTCGAAGGACTGAGTGAAACAGCAGTTTAAGGAGAAGACCTGGGAGGGAGCAGAGGTGTCGGGAAATATTTTACGAACACTTGGTGAATACAATTATTCAAAGTAAACCCTCAGGATAGGAGAAATAATGAGAGGAGGGCAAGGATAATGAGAGGAATATGAAACATTAAAAAAAATAGATGACATGGTTGATGCGTTAATGCATTTAAAATGTAAATGTGCACAGTATAAAACCAGAGGGACTCCTATCATCGAACAGTCGAGGGCTGAGCACTTTCACACAGCTTTACAAAAGGCACTGCCTACTGTGAAGGGAACCGCATTTATTGCACAGCACCGCAGGAAAATGGGACATGGGCTCTCTGAACTAAGAGCCATGTTTTGTTACAGGGACTGTGGAAAGCTCTTCAGCTGAGAAACAAATGTGGACATCTAGAGAGTCTGTGGTGTGGACACAGTGCTGAAAGAGAGTGAGACATCATGCGTCGTAACACAGCAGTCACAGCCTGCTCTGGGTTTATGTGGACAGCAAGTTCATTTAAATGTGTGTATTCTCTGTGTGTGTGTGTGTGTGTGTGTGCGTGCGTGCGTGCGTGCGTGCGTGCGTATGTGCGTGCGTGCGTGTGCGTGTGCGTGTGATTTAATCTGCATGGGAACACGGGGTCTGGAAAGACTCCCAGTAGTGGGATTTGGGAAAATCTGCAGCTCAACTCTCTCTTTATCTTTCTTTCTTCCCTCCTGTCCTATTTTCACTTATTTTTTCATAAAATACAATTACAGGTTCAACGACTGTTCACTAAAAATTGATCCTGGGTGCCACCAGGGTTAAGGGTAACATTAGCATCTGTGTCCTGGACTTTATTGTGTTTGGTCAAATCAACACTAAATCAGTAATACCTAAGGAAAGGTAATGTTGAACATGAGATTCTTGTTTTAAAATGGGTTGGCAGGAAACATTGGAAGTGCACATAGTCACAGCAACACATGACACTTGCTTAATAAACTAGCTATAGTGGATCAAATCTGCTAGCAACAACGTTCAGGGGACAAAGTAAACAGTTACTAACTACTGCCACTATTTTCATTGTAAACCGTATACGTGCAATGCCAGAGGGGTGGGCTGACAGTCATAGCAACAGTAACTAAGGCGGATGGAGCTTAACGAGTGGTCACTTGCATGCCGATGCTTTACAAAGTCCTTCATCTCTCAGTGGGATCAGCAAGATGCTCACACAGCACACAGCATATGATACGGCCCTGGTGAACGGAGGCTCTCCCACTCATTAGCCTCACACTGAGAAACAACAGCCCCACCTCCTTATTACAGCCCCAGTCCAGTTAATGCATAACAATGTGTTTTCAAGTAAATATCGTCTTGGGGAGTGGGTAGCCATGGCAACAGGCGGAGAAACTGACTCTGCAATGGTGCTTTGGGTTTGTCTCTCGTTACTCTCATAGACTCTTAGACTGTAGGGATCAAAGGGATTGTGTTTATTAAGTGTTGCATTAAACTGAAAACTGGATTTAAACCTGGTGGGTTCGTCTCACTTGAATAACCAGAGCTTTCGTACAATCTATCTCTTTTTCTTTCTTCATTAGTGTGTTGAAGGATGGCAGGGGGTATGCAAGGCCCCTGTTCTCAGGTTAAGTGAACAGAGCATTACAAACCATGGCAGACCATCTGCTCTCCGATTCCCTGTACAGGCTAATATGGGCCAAGCAAACACAGTTGTTTGCTATGCTCTAATTGCGCTAGCTAATCCAAGCACCACTGGATGAGATAATCCTCCGTCCAAATGTTAAACTTCCCCTTAAAATACCTTTCCACTCAACCATGCATCACTATCCCTAATTATCATCTTCCTTCAATTCGGCCACACAAACTCTTTAAAAGATATCAGCAGAGAGCACACCAGTTTATTTTGAGAGACAGCTGTGATGAAACAGGAAAGAGAGGTTCCAATGAAATGGGATCATGCCAAGCAGAGGAGCCTGTGGGCATCATTCCCTGACTTCTTCGATTATTATGTCCGCTCTAAAAAGGGAAATGTCAATACATCTAGCTCCAGTTCCTAACTTTTGTTGATGTGTCGTCTGTCTCTCTCTGGTATCCTGTTACAAATGTGAGTCATAAAGAAACATGTACATTATATTGGAGTGAGATTAATCATTGTATAGTAACAAAACAGACACATGATTCCCAAAGCTGAACGGATATATTTAAACAACTTTGTTCAACCAACAGTCTTAAACCCGAAGAGCTTATAATCATATGGGACAAAGGAAACTAGCAAATATTCATATTGAAGAGACAAGAGCTGGTGAGTTTTAAGAATTGGTGCTGGAACAATGACCTAAAAAGATTATTGAATGTTCTGGAAATTGGTTAATTATCCAAGTCTTTGTTCTGGGAAATCCATTAGAACACCGTTTATTCATTAGACACATATAGCATATAGGAATGAGCAATTGTGATTATTGTGCAATATATTTTTGGGTCCTAACACCTCAATATAACGTGAAATAAAATAATTCATATTTTACGTTTTCGGATAATAATAATAATGCTCTGGTCCTGGCACCGTGCCCCCGGCAGCACAGAGAGGAGGTCCAGGCCGTCAGAGTCAGTGATGTGCGCTGATGAAACTGAAGGGACAGGTGGCTCTCAGCGAGCAAGAGTCAGCACTGAGTGGTTTCCACTATTAATCAATTCAATCTCTCTCACACATATACCTCATCTATGCCTCCCGTACTCTCCAACGTGTCTCACTGAAAGGCTTCATTTTCTTTCTGGTCAGTTCATCCAACCACTGATACCCACAGTAATATATACGGACAAAGCATAGAAGGAGCACTGACAGCAATTGTCCTCGATAGAAAAGCATCGGAGGGATCTGTATTAGTTTCATTTGTACTTGTTCATGAATCCTTGTCAAGCATGGAGTGCTGCATAGCGCTTTCTATTCTGCTAATAAGAAGGGCTCAATTATTACATAAGGAATGACGTAAAATTATAACCTGGGTCATTTTGACGATAATTAATTATTTTATATATTTAATAATATATTCAATCTTTAAACCTACATAATGCTTCTTGTTAGGGCTGCATCATTTTTTTTTGTAGGGATCATGATGTCAACATGCGGGATAAACATATTGTAATAGCCATATTGCACTTCATTTGAGTTAGAAAAACGGCCCTATAAAATGTAGATAGCATTTTTTGAGGCAAAACTGGGTACAGATCGATATCTGTCGCAAACAAGTTATATCGTTATCTTGATATTCAACAATGTTTTCATATATTATCCTCCTATCATGCCACCCTACTTCTCATTACCTTGCTTTTTGTTGTACTTTAACCATGCTAACTGATCAACAAGTTATGCGTCTAACCTCCTGTGTAATAACTACAGGAGTAATATAACAGTTTCATCAATAGAAAAAACAGCAGGATATCAAAAACAATGCCAAGTGACTCACAGAGCACAATTATCATCATCATCATCAATCAAGTGTCAGGGAAATTAAAACATGACCCCAGTCATTACAACCAGGTCTGGTTTATAATGTGAAATCAAATATGTCCATTAGATCAGGTGAGCTCATCAGACGGTGCCAGGCTTGCATCACTATAGCAGCAATCCAGGCTGTTGCACACAACATAGCCGAGCCATTCATATAAAAGTTGGTCAAGGACCGGACGCTTTTGATTCAGCAGGTCTTCTCTGACTCTCCATATCACTATGGAGATGGTAGGGTGAATGTTCAGATGAGTTTCTAGTGTATTTACATTTTGATACGTTATCTCGCAGCCAGGCAATTATGAGTTCTACCTTAATGCAATATCATCCAGCCTTCTCTGAATTAGCAGGGGACATCTGTTTCGAGTGATCAAACTTCCTATCATCAAAGCACAACAGTGCAGAGGTGGCAGACATGAAAACACGACACATCTAAAAAAATAGTAGAGAAACACAGTGAGGGACGCCTCAGAGGAACAAAATGAGATGATCAGAAGAAAACAAAGCTATTAAAAGATGAGAAAGTGTTGCAATACTTACAGCCTCAGACTTTTTTAGTAAACAACCACCTGAAGAATGAACAAATTGTACAATATGAAGAGCTGTGAAGATCACAAATAAATGCCAGGAAATAGCAGCCCTCAACCCACACAAACATTGGAGAAATCTGAACTTTTAAAAGTGAATCACAACATCCGACAAATCCTCCAAGAAGAGTTAAGGAAGTTGTTTCAAAACTTCTTTCCCTCAAAATGCTAAAAGGAATCAGTAATCTTATTTCTAAGTGGAAGAACCTTCTCTTTTTATCTAGAATCATCCATCCCTTGTGTCTATACGTCTTGCAAACAAGGGAGAGTGCAAAAGGCAAGCGTTACATAAGAATATCACCACGAGACCAACTAACTCTGTTATGCAGAAGTGAAAGATATAGAGGGACGATGGAGATTCAGACAGAAAATAAAAGCAAAGATGAAGACAGACAGAGAATTTGAAACAGACAAAGAGAGGCTCAGGCAGTAAATCTCACAGTTAAGACCAAAAGAAAAACGTGGCAACACAGTAGTTAGGGTAGATAGCCAAGCACATAGGAGGTAGTGACAAACAAACAGACAGATGTACTGTAAAGGCTGACATGACAATGCAGAGGTGGATGTGCGTCTGTTAGTCAGTGCCTGCAGCATTACATGCAGCATTATGTAAGAGTGCTGGGGACCGCCTCGCAAAGCCGGCGCTCTACCAAAAAGCCGATTGGACACACACACACAGAAAAAGGAAAAAGACCCTGGTGTATTAAGCGACTTAGCTGCAGTAATGGTCTTACAGGAGAGGATGACGAGGGGATTTGGAGACATATGTGGAAGATATTGCAATACAAGGTTCTGGTAAAAGATAACTGACTGAGGTGGGAGGAAGGAGACAGATGGCAAAGGAGTATTATCATGTACAATGATTGTTGTAGTTTACTCTTCAAATCCATCTCCAACGTCACGTAATGTACTAATTCTGATGGGGGTTGACCATGCACTTGGCTTCACTCTGGTATAACATACTATATTATTAACAACATCTGTATTCCCTGCTATGTGATGTCAAAACGCTATGAATAACAATACCAGATGACATATTAAACATTCAGCAAGTGATTCTTTTGGCTGAGGAATCAAGCTGGAATCAGTCACAACACCTTTCAAAAGATATAATGAACGGTTGCTAGCAAACAGTGGCTTATTTACACATCAAGCAGATGCTAAGTGACACTTGATGAATGTAAGACCAGTATTCCCTCACTATTAGGCCACATTTTGTTCTCCGCCATACCCCCATTAAAATATCTGCCTTTTCTAGCTGCTTCATGCTCCCCAAAGTGCTAATTGTGTCTGTTCGTGTTGGGAAGGTAGCATAGGGGTTTAAGAGCTTTTCTGAAAACAAGAGCCTGCATCTGTTTTTATGTTTCTCTGACAGTGGACTGAAAGCAGTCCCTACAGCAACGAACATAAGCAACCCTGAGTTTGCTTCTGTATATCCTCACTCTAAGATTTCATTTTAAAAAAGACATTAAAAAAAAAGATTATCTGGACACACACACGTACACACACACAGGTGACTGCACTGTACAGTCCTCTCCGTAGCCACGGCTGGCTTGCAGCAACAGTGCGTCACTGCAGAATGCTAAATGCATTCGGGAGAACAATGACGCACTCACAGAGCTATTACCAGGCTGACAGGGCTTTCCCTGCTCACAGCTATGTGA
>NC_136907.1:62292033-62314955 GCF_949606895.1 Notothenia rossii
AAGATCCTTCAGATCCGCACACAAAGCAACCTCTACTGACGCTAACAGTTACACACACGCATGGAACCTGTGAGCATGTTTCTCTGTGTGCAGTCTATGACACACACACACACACACACACACACACACACACACACACACACACACACACACACACACACACACACACACACACACACACACACACACACACACACACACACACACACACACACACACACACACACACACACACACACACACACACACACACACACACACACACACACACACACACACACACACACACACACACACACACACACACACACACACACAGTAAGATTGATAATAAGATACCTTTTATTTTTTAATTTTCCCAGAACAAAGAATTGTCCCAGAACAAAGAAACTCCCACTGCAACACCACAAATACACACTCACATGCACACACACACAAGCGCACTCCCTCTGTGCTCTGTTTATCAGGGCCAGGCCCATCGATCATCTTAGCCTGGTTGCCCGGGTAACCCTGTTATTATTCAACACACGGAGCAACAGCTTGCAGAGAAATGTGTGTGTGTGTGTGAGTAGAGATTCCCGTTGGATAATAGGCAAAGCAGCCACTGATCCAGGCATCCTCCCTGTTCTGCATACCTGTGAGGGTGGACACACTCACACACACACACACACACACACACACACACACACACACACACACACACACACACACACACACACACACACACACACACACACACACACACACACACACACACACACACACACACACACACACACACACACACACCAATTGGAGCATTGCTATCGCTCTATTAACATTTCACATTCTTCTCATGCCTATCACCCACACCGCCTCCTCGGCTCACATCCCACACTTGTGATTTTCATTCAACAATCTTCCGCCATTTTTTGTATTCCCTGCTTTGCTGCATTTCATTCAGCTATCACCCCTATCTGCTAGCTCCCCCTCTTATTTTTCATTCACATTATGCGGCTCTGAGGCTCATTCATACACAGCACCACTCCTTACAGCGGCAAAAAGTAGAAAGGAGGGGAGGGGGGGGGGCGGAATGGAGGCAGGGTTGCCCCTACTGACTTACTGACTGCTGCATACTGAGGGCTCCCTGAAAACAGCCAATCCTGATGCTGAGAAGAGGGGAGGGGGGATAGGAGAAAGAGAGAGAGGAGGGGATGGGGGGGTAAAAATCCCTCTGCTTCAAACGACCCTCTCTTCTTCCTCGTCTTTCATTCATTCATTTATTTACTCATTCATTTATCCAATCCTCCATTCACACAAAACACCTCATCTGCTGCAGTTCTGTATCTGCTGCAGATGTTACACCTAAGTAAATACAGACAATGCGGGTGATACAGATGTTGTGTCGTAGACAGTATATATGGTGTGTGTGTGTGTGTGTGTGTGTGTGTGTGTGTGTGTGTGTGTGTGTGTGTGTGTGTGTGTGTGTGTGTGTGTGTGTGTGTGTGTGTGTGTGTGTGTGTGTGTGTGTGTCTTACCTCTGGTTGAAGCCAGAGGACACTGCAGATTTAACAACCTCTACTCCCTTTTATATTCGGCTCAATTCATTTGCATTTGCTTGCTTACTGTTTCATCCAAAACTAATACAACCTCATTGCTGTTCTTGATTACTCAAGCAGACATGCCAATTCTCCTGTTCCATTAAGCAAGACCACGTCATCAGTCTGATCATCATGTAAATGTGTCAGACTCACAGAGCCTCTCAGACCTCGTAATCACTTCACAATTAGTTCATTGTTAATTATATAAAGCTGATATATTCGTTGAACACCGCTGTGAATAAACTGGATGGAAACTGCCGGCACAAACTGGGGCAGTGACAGGGGGGGGGGGGGGGCTGGGTGATACAAGACTATCTGATCAGACGTGCGCCACCCCCAGCCAGTGGGAAGTGTCCGATGTCTGCTGGTTCTATTATTCCCCTGAAAGCTGCCCGCTCTTCCCAGCCTCGCTGCTGTTTTTATTCCAAGTGTTAGGAGGAGAAGGTGTGTGCATGCCTGTGCCAACAGTAAGACATGGATGAAGCACCATATGCAAGTAGAGGGGAGGATGAGTGAAAATGGATGGAGGAAAATGACAGAATACAGGTGAGTGGTGAGGGAAAGAGTATATGAGGGAAAGAGTATGTGAGGGATACCAGTGAGGGGAGAAACGGTGGGAAAGGTCACATGGAAACATGTAGGAACTCAGATTGAGAAATGAGGGATTAACTTCCCGTGTGCAACAGCATATCTGATATCAGCTGCTGAGACATAACTCCTGACTTCAAATCTCTCTCACTCTACCCCCATGCTCTGGCTGTTGCCAGTGACTTTCCATCCCATCAGCATTTGGTGTGTGTGTGTGTGTGTGTGTGTGTGTGTGTGTGTGTGTGTGTGTGTGTGTGTGTGTGTGTGTGTGTGTGTGTGTGTGTGTGTGTGTGTGTGTGTGTGTGTGTATTTTTAACACTGCGGAAAAAGGGAAGTGAGGACTGTCACCTAAGATCTCCCTATTAAGGCTGAAATAATATCCTCCTGTTCCTCCTGTTCCATGTGTGCTGCAGGTTTACAAACAAACAGTAAACTCTTACGTGCAAGGCATAGTGTCTTCACAGTGCACGTAGTGATATGGGCACACAATTACACCAACATATGTAAGACATGTCAAATCATTGGAGATTTACTCAAGACCGCAACTCTCCATATTGATACTGTTTATTACGTATTAAACACATTAAATACTGGGGGTAAACGATATATAACAGACAGCAGCCGTGGCTGATAGATACTCAATAGATGTGCAAGTCTCTCCTGCCAATTTCTGAATGAGCCGTAGCTCAACCTAATAGCCCATCAAGAGTTAGTTGGAATCCTGTGAAAAGTGTAGCTCCCACAGATCTCCACACATTAAACACCTCCGCTCCATCTATATATAGATGGACTGATTCCTGACACACCGGTGGACATCTTTGATACCAACTACTGACAAGAAGTTAGAGGGGAGGGCAGTGGAGGCATAAGTGAGGCAATGGTCGAGGAAAAAGAGAGGGGAGACATCGAGGATGAAATAGAGGACGTGAGAGAGCATCAGGAGGTGATGGAAGGCCGTGAGGGAGGGGCAGGGGGGGAGAAGGGCAGGGTGTGAGGAATGAATGAGCAAGACGGTGCGTGCAAGAGGCAGAGAGGGTCAGTGACGGAGGAGACTTTAAATTGTTGCTAGCATGCGGTAATGTTCCTTATAAAAAGGCATAATGTCATTGTTGTCAAGGCACTGGGCCATACATAGTTACACAACAGCTGACTGACCAGTCGCACTCATGGTGTTTCACTATTCCTCTGCCAATAAACACTGTTATCATCACCCTCAGGAGCTGGAGGAGCCCAAAGGGACTGGGCACTGATGTGAGTGGGTGAGCTAAATAGAAGCAGCAGTGCAGGATATTTAGGGAGGGTGAAACACACCCTATAAGTCTATTACATGCACAGTGGGGCGGCACTCAAAAGGATTTTCATTATCAATTTATACTCTTTGTTAAAGTTGGGGTAGGTAAGTTTGAGAAACCGGCTCGAGATACACTTTTTGTTATATTCCATGGAATGCTCTTAACATCCCGATAGTAATGGATATCTTAAGTGCTTTGACAAAAAATTCATAAAAAATGTCATCAGTGGAAGCTGTAGTACTGTAAAAAGCACGACCAATCATCTGAGCCGGCCCGGCTAAAATAACTGGATGGCCTTCCTGCCTGTCAGCCTTCCATCTGTGGACAAACTTATCTCGTGCCCTCATTGGTCATGTGCGCGTTCGTGTGTGTTGGAGGAGGGGCTCTGTAAGGAAGTAGCAGATTTGTCTGGTTTCTCCAAAATTACCTACCGCACCTTTAATCGTTTGTCTTAAATATAAAAAGAATAGAGGACTAGGTAAATTAAAAGATGTCAAGAACAAAATATGGATACATTCTTGCACGCGGTTAGAAAATAGCTACCAAAACAACTGAATAATACCCAGCGGGCAGCACAGGCTATGCCTCTCCTATGCAACAAACCAATGACTTCACCTTACATAAAGAAAACATACAGATGAAGCCATCAATCGTTAAGTATTAAATAAAAATAAATAAATACAGACTGTACAGAACATTTTGTGCATGTGTCTGTAGGCGTTTTGTTCTGAGAAAGCTTCATTTGTTATCCTTCTGAATTACTTATTTGACATGACCAAGCACTTCAGAAAAAATAATCTGATTCTGAAATGTGTGCACTGATGGCAAGACACACCAAAAACATGTTTTAGAAATGCTTTGGTCCACAGAAAACACATGTTCTTGGTGTGCCTGTGGAGATTTTGCAACATGCCCTCTAAACCTGGTGCACTTATGTAAACATGGAAGGAACATGGTATGCAGTATGGTACTCCCAGGAAACCAGCACACACACACACACACACACATACTTACACACACTCACACACACACCTCAGCTCCACTCAGTGCAGAAGAACAGAGCAATTACATCATCAACCCTCGCCTTAGGGAGCGAGGCATGAGCGCTGACCACTGAGAGACGTGGGGTCATTACATCACTGGCAGCAGCCTGAAGCAAGCAAGCCATAAAAGAATGAGGAAGAAAGAGCGGTGGCTGTGTGTCAGGCGGGAACTAGACGGTGTGTGAGGTGATCATCGCTAATGCTCCGTAATGCTGCCCACAGGTTACGTTGAGGGTCAGGCACTGCTTGACGCAATGCAGTGACACACATCCCCCCCCGGGCCGTTACTCCGTACCGAGCATTGTTATGTCACATTATAATGCCATATGTGACACACAAAGTGATTTTATAATAACATTCCATTATAATCAATACTGGAATGTGCAGGTGGCGTTTTGTTACACAAACACGTGTTTTATAACTGTGGGCCTTGATAACCCTTCCTACTTCCATATTTCTGTACATTTACATGCACTTTTACCCTTGGTTCTTCATATTACTATGCCAATAAATGATACTGCCCTTTGAATAAGCAACTCTAAATCATTTAAAGGGAGAGACAACACTGACCTCATGCCATTGTGGAAAAGTGGGAGTCTGAGTGGGCAGTGCAGCTTCGAAACTGGATGTGCTATTATGAATGATTTGACCACCTCTAAGTCATAAGGGACTAGCAGATCAATACTGTATGTACTCAAAAAACACAGTTAGCATTTTTTTTCCAGTGCTTTTGTAAAAAAAACAAAAAAACATATTATTTTAACAAGTTCACTGTCGAACACATGAGGACAAGATAGAGTGAACATGAGAACTGTATCTGTAGATACAAACTGAAAACATAAAACAGGTCCTAAATAGATACTTATGATGCCCAAATGTATGATCATGAAGAAACATGAGATCACGTACTATTGGGTGGCTCAATTACCGGATTTTGGACAACAAGGAATATATCTATATCAGGCTTTGAATAAACCAAGAATAATTATCAATCATAGTCTTGTAGAATTATTATGATCCTAATGCCAGCATCAAGTTGGAAAGTGACCAAAATGGATTCAGTAGTGCCACGATCTCTATTGATCCAAACATAAAACCGAAGAGATCCCACTAATGTTTAATCATGCATGCTTGGATAATGAAAGTCACTTTATTTAGTTTTATTTCAGATTATCACAACTCCATACAGAGACAGCAGGATCAATCCTAACTTCAAGACTATAACCAGATAATCCTGAGAGCTCATGACAAGGACAGAGGCTTACAGAGAGGCAGAAGAGGATCACCGAATGCTGACTGTCTTGAGAAAAAGCAGGTGTAAATAGGGCGGGGGACGAGGACAGAACAGGTAAAAGCAGGTTTTTGACAATATACATGCATGAAAGTGAAAGAAACATTATGACAAATACAGGTTTAAACCGAGGAAGGAGAAAGACATCAAAATGGTCATCATCATGCACGGCTCCAGCTGTCCTCATCCCTCCCTTATATCCTCCTCCCTCCCTTATATCTTCCTATCAGTGCTGTACAGATTGTCTTAATGGAAGTGACCTCCATCTGAAACAGTTGAGTGGCCCAAACCTGATTAGTTATTTACCTCACTTCCATCTCTCCTTTCTAGGCACTGTGGCGCCTCAATTCTTCCTTTACGTCTTCCCTCCTCTCTGCCAAATTATGCCTCGGTCCTGCTATAGTGATGGTAATGTATTGTGTCACTTTAAACGAGAAAATAGTCCCTCTGGATTTACCGATTTGAAAAGTGAGGGTAGCAGGGGAAACGTGCACAACCGTGGCAAGCCTTTAATCAAGCGTGGTGATATCTAAGTGCTTTTAAGAGTTCCTCATGCCTTTGCTACACGTGAGGATTTACACATCTTCACAGTGGGCTCCCTGATGTAACTGCCTATCTGTGCATGTGTCCTCCAAGTCCTCCAGGAGGGGTGCGATATATTGGCTTCTAATTGGTTTATATCAGTGTACAGAAAGCGGTGTGCACTGGTGTTGCCTGCTGCAGTGCAACGCAGGAGAGAGGAAAGAGAAGATATTTTATATATCAGACTCCAGAGTGTCTGAGCCCACTCACGCCTGTGCTGTAGGTGTGCCTGTGACGCACACTGAAAAAAGTGAGGCTGCATACTTTCTCTGTCCGTCAGGGTTAGGGTTAGGGTCTGTATGTCAATGCTCCTCACATTGTTTTGACAAGCGTGGCTCCAGACCATCATCATCTAAATAAATAAAAAATGCTCACATTGGGAGAACAAAATAGACCACCAAATCCCTCTATATTTCTGTTCAGGTATTACAGTTAAAACAAAAGCTTTGAAAGCTGTAAGAGTAAATACATCTGTGTATAACTCATCAATAAATAAAACAAATCACTGAAATGAACAGCTCTAAAGCAGAACACTCTTTAGAATCATCACTGGGCAAATCAATATTTCATATGGAAATGATGAAGAGATAAACTCGTACTCTGGCTTTGAATAAATATTTAAATCAATCCACCAGCTTTTAGCTCTGAAGCCAATTACTTTAGATTTAGCTCAATTCACATACAGGTCTACTCTATGTTTAGTAGTCACAGCACCGTGTTCCTGCTTCACATGTTTTACTGAGCAGCAGGGTCTTTTAGAATCAGGTACTGCAGGTAATGCTTGGTGCGCCAGAACTGATTCTATTTGTAAGGGATTGATGACACCTTGTGGACAAGTTGGGAAATTTCCCTCCGAAGCCCAACTTTCTTGAGCAATAAATTGTCGCTTTGCTAAAAAACTAAGCTCATCTTCCCTTTACAGAGAGAATACAGAATATGTTGTATGATTATATACCACAAAGCTAATAGGATTTTCTTTCAATGCATCTTGTACATCAGTTAAGCAACCAGAATTTAGTGTAAAATGTCTCAAAAGATAAAGAGTAGGGACGAGTATTGATGTTTACTATTTTCTTCGGTATCGACTGAACTGTGTCTTTTTTAAAGACTACAAACATCTGTCCATTTCCCAAAAATGTAAGGATAGTAAGACAACATTGGCATGCAAAAAGTCAAACGAAATGTGTTTAACACATAAACAAGTTTTCATGTCACAGGCAACATATCTAACAAACAATTATTACGATTATGGCTCATAATAAATCTGGTGATGCATTGCCAACAGAAATTCGTATTTTTAGATAATACCACATACAGTACAGGTGTCAAATCAGTAAATACTTTATAGAAATAAAAGTACAACGGCCTTTTCTACTACATCAACCAGAAGGAAGAGTCTATAACAATGGCTGCCTAGGAGGGTTTTTTTTAAAGTATAGTGATGCTAATGACAGCATTGACAGCCATACTAAATTAATTCAACTCTCATGACAGACGGTCACGGACACTTTTTCCTTTGACACCAGAACCAAGAGAGATGACAGGAAGAGGGCTCAGAGCAACAACAGTTATTAGCTTGACTCTAACAGGGAAACCCCAAAATGGTGACAGTAGTCCAGAAGGATTTAGAGTGATGTATACACTTTGTACCTCATACAATCAGAATAACAAAGCCACTCACCAAGTATTAGTATAGAGTCTTCTTGCTTGACGTGTTTTTCCAGAAGGTGCTTGAATTTAGAAAAGCAGCCCAACCAGTCAAAACTCTGCTCCGTCTTGTATCTTTCATCCCAGTAGTCAACGTCGTTGTACCTGGAGTTGTCATCCGGCAGGTAGTTCATATTCTCTGTGATGTAACAATGAAAACAAAGACATCAGAATAGAATCAATTTCAGAAAAGGAAGAACTGCTTTTACTGTGTACATCTATCTGTTTCAATGCCAGGCTGTCAATTTTCCTTTGCTTGGTTTATATCAGGTATGAAGATACCGCCCAAATGCCAAGAGGTCTATAACATAACCAAATAACAATTCAGTTTGTGATTCAACTAAATTCCAAACACTTTATTCTTAGAGGCTAATATGTGTCTGTAGCCTACATGGTATATCCCATTATTCAAAGAACTACTGATCTATGCAAGATGACATTTGAAGCCAGAAGCAGAGAAGTACAGTAACATAATAAAAAAACAAAAACATATTGTAACTTTTTTTTTTAAAGGAGCTGTACAGTGTATCATTGACAATGATATAAGAAGATAATATTAGTCCAAAATGTAACCTGTCAATATTCAGACCATAATAATGATCTATCCTCTATTATTTGGTTGTCAATAATTTGGATAGGTCGATTTATTTTTGTGTTAATTTCATAGTTAATCTGATGCTCCCTTATAGGCCTCAATGTTCTTACCACTTTCTTATCTGCAGGTTTTTTTTAAGCAAGGCGTTATAGTGATTGAAAATTACTTATATTGACAGTGCTTACTCACAGTAGTTTTAGTTTGTATTCTATGTGAATGGTTTATGTATCATAACGTCTGTGATAGTTGTTTGTTTTAGCTGCCTGCAAGTTATGGCTATCCTTTTCCTAAATACTTCAGTTTGTGATAATGTTTTGGCTATTATTACTCGCTTATGACTGTAGGAAGCTGCATTGCTTGCTACACACACGCTACAAATGCAGCTAACCTTTGCTCCAACAACCGTTTATTCATAGTGGTAGCAGTAAATCATATTTTACCAGACATAAACACATAATTGTTTTTCTGTAAGGTTCACTCTCTCCGGTGGCTTCGTAAAGTTTCACCATTCAACTAGTTAGCTTTATGTCTCGTGAGATCTGAAATGAAATGGGTCTTTATGCCGCGGTGCTAAAGTAAGTGTAGTGAGATAAGATAGTGAAACGAGCACAAACGTTAGCAATTTAAGCATGCGTTAACACAATAAACAGAAACTTTAGGTTTGTGTTGTCGTTTTGAACTCCATCGCTGTGCACTATCTTTGAATGGTCCTGCCCCGGTGCATGGCACTGCGCATGCGTACTTTATATCGCAGGCAGTTCAATTCCAATGGTTTCTCAATAAAGTTGATTTAAAACTGTAACACATCCTATACATAATTTTCTTTGGATTACATAGTATTATTTGGCTACTTACGAGTTCTTCGTTTCCACCAGTCACTCTTGAATCAGTAAAAACGCCGGGGCGTAACTGTGTCAAAATCCACGTGTTGTAGTTTCCCAACCTTAAAGCTACAGTGCTGCAGACAGTGAGGGTGCGCAGTTACATCCACAACAGAAGGAAACATGGTGAGAAAAAAGGGAGTTAAAGTTCACAGTCTTTAGAGGAATTATTAGTTTGAACTGAAGTAAGAAAAATGTTTAATCATTTATGGTTCAGAGAAGGACGCATTGTAATGTACAACTCATTTCACATGTAAAATGCTTCAAATAACAGCCTCATGTAAAATAAACCAGATCTACCTAATTTGGTGAGATAGAATTTCTGTCAAATCAATTTCAATGAATTGATTTGACAATGTATTGCCTTTAAAAAATCAATTTTCTCTAACAAATCAATGCAAAACTGTATTGATGTTTTTGGTGGAAAACTTCTTGAGTGTTTTCAATTGCTTCCATATCATTTTCAAAATAACTCCTAATCAATGCAGCATTGTCGAACATTTTATTTAGTATTTTATATGTTTATGTTTCCAGTAGCTTCCAAACCATGTGGTATTTCGTAACAATGGTCTTTCTATTTATCTGATATTAAGGAGTGGACGCAGCTAAATTGGCTCACATTGGCAATCACAAACCTGTAACCCATCCTCCCATCCTCCCATCCTCCCATCCTCCCATCCTCCACAGTTTTTACATCTGCAACATGGAGATGCCTTACAATTTGGTTCTGTATAGGTATTGGGGCTTCCAGAGACCCACAAGGCCAAACGGTGGAAGGCGATCCCCCTTGGTCAAACCCTCCAGTCGAGATATTATTGTAGTTTCCTCCTTGTGACTGTAGATGGCAGAAAAGACCAGGGAGTGTGCCCACAGGGTTACTAACACTGGTGGAATTTAGCCTGAAGAGTGGCATACAGAGAAATCCCCAACCAACTGCACCAGAGAAGAAATACCTAAATCTAGTTTCAAACAAGAGTTTAAAGTTGTGTGACTCTCTCAATAGCTCTTCTCTCCTCTCCTATGATGGCCAAGTAACTAAGGCCCTGATCCTCAAATGCCCTCTTCTTTGAAAAAAAAATTCTGTCACGTCAAATACAGCTTTCAGACTCCATCTGCTGTGCTTAACTTTAACACAATGATCTTTTATCATGATGATAACTATACTTTACTGCAAAGGCATCTGAAGGATGTCGTATTTTGTGCGCTTTAGCAATGTAGGGCATCGTGCTATTTTCATAAAACCATGGTTTTAGTTAGTTATTTTTAACAAATATGGAATTGCTTATGACAAAAACAAAAATCAACACTTACACGATTAGACAGGCACAAGGTTGGAAGAAGTGTAAAGTGTTTGAAAGTTACATCAACAACTTTGAAAACATTTTTACATGAACAAAATAACACACTTTCCGTTGTAAAGGCGAGACTGCAACTCTATTGAATATTGGGGGAACATAAATGTCAGCGATAAACAAATATTGGCAACGTATTGTAAAGAAAAAGCTTTAAAGCTTGCAGTATAAGTATAATAAATAAGTATAATAAGTGTAATAATAAATTGCAGGTTAGCTCATGTAGGGCTCAGAGCACTATTGCCTTTTGGACCCCCATGTAGTCCCTGGGATTTTTGTTTATGCCGTGACGACCAAAAAAGTTACAAAAAGCACATCAGATATGGAAAAACAACAATCTAGAGACACTTAACAAACCATTTAAAAAGAATTCCAACTCGTGTAGTGTAGAGAGGACTGTAACTTTATTGCAACACCATTTCTTGTGAGAAGAAATTATTTTTCGCTTATCTGCCTGAAAGTAAATATAAATAATAATAATAATAATAATAATAATAATAATAATAATAATAAATTAAATGTATATAGCGCTTTTCCTGGTGCTCAAAGCGCTTTACAAGCAAGTAAAGAAGAAGAAAAAAATGAAAACAAAAGTAAAAAGTGCTAAACTAGGTGGAATAAGGGCGAGGGGAGAGGATTAGGAGTTGAAGGCAAGAGTTACGTTTTGAGGGATTGTTTGAATGATATATTAATAATACATTTTATTTCTATAGTGCTTTTCTTGAACCCAAAGACGCTTAATATATAATGATGATGATATGAGATGTGAGAAATAGAACCATAGCGGTGGCAGTTCAGCCACTCGTGTGGATTTTTTTCGAAGGCATGGGGAATGACCTACACAGTATTTTACTGTTTATGTAAAAGCATTTTTAGAACATAACAAATAAATGTGGACTCTAAAGCTTGACACTATTAGCATATTTAGTTTCATTGAGCCACCAAATCATCCTCAACACTCTGCCTATTTTTTTTTATAAACAAGTGTAGTCTGCCTTTCATATGGTATTAGAAAAGAATGAAGGAAATGTGAAGTGCTTTGATTCTACCGAGATAACTGACTCTCCTCCTTAATAGTGGATTAGCAATAAACGACTGCACACCGCTATATAAGTTTAGAGAATTACGGTTTATTGCAGTTCAGTGAGGGTGACATGGAGGGATATGCATAACGTTTTTCAGTTTGGCACTTGATGCACTGCAGGCAGAATAACTTCCCTCTATGAGCTGTTAGAAGGATGCAGGATTAGCCTCTCTCAGGGCAGGCAGCGCAGCCATTTATGAGCCATTGAGGTTGCTTTGACACAGAAAAAGCAACTGTCATTGATGAAGATTCATTGCATTTTATTTCCACACCACTGTACTTTCTAGTTATAGATGGAACAGGTTTTCTAGTGTGATTGCCAATGTGAGCCAATAACTTTAGCTGCAGACAACTTTTTAATGTCAGATAATAAAATAGAATGAACATTTTTGAGTTATCAGGGAATTTCTTACTTCTTAATTTCTTATGAACAATGTCCAAAAAAGGTGATCCCTTAAAAACAGCAGCGTGATACTACCATCTATACAGGGGGATTCATGACGTTACTTTCCTGCAAAATAAACGTTTGTTTATTTCATGTAAAAAAAATATGGTTGGTGGAAGACAGAAAGAAAGTTCCAACCTGAAGCTGTTCAAACCAAGGTGTCTGTCTCTTCTTGAGTAGCTGGGTCATTATCTGGAAAGATACATTGTTGTTGAGGTTTTTTTTGGCTTTTAGAGCACCAGAAGAAGAGTGTCTTTAAATGATCATTACCATTATATTCAAAGAAGGCAGGTGATGGGCAATTCAAGCATTTTATGTAGCACAGGTGTAATTAACAAGTAAGCCATGACAGTGAGACAGTGAGACTGAATGAAAAATAAAACTGAGGTAGTTTATGGAATTCTACCTTCATTTATTTCATTATTACATCTCAAATTTTACTGTCAAGTCTCAAAATGTCTTCTCTTTGCCTATTGTTGTTCTTTTTCAAGATAATCTACTGTTCTAAATTGCAGGCTGTCATGTGTACATAGTGCACTGCAGTCTGATTCACAGCTTAAAGCAGGCAATTGCATGCATTTTTGTAAAAAAAGAAAAAAACTTCTAAATACTTGAAGCATCAGACTGAAGCCAATGACCTCCATAGGTGTAGCAGGTTGATGCAACAAATGGCAAAGAATGACTTGAGAAATGTTTGAAGCATTTCAAAAAAATATTCTTCGCACACTCTCCTGTTGGTTCATCAGGTTTGCTGCGTGTGTTGAATTGAAGTCTACCAACCCATACTGTAAACTGTAGGTTTGCCGCTGCATCATAATTATGTAACCCTCATGCTGGCACCAGTCGGAGTAATACCAGTGATTAAAAGTGGAGCAGCAATAAAACATATCCCTGAACCATTTTAATTGCACAATAGCCTGGAGGGGGAAAAAAGCAAAAATAATAATAATTTAAATCCGATGTTTGGGCTACACTCTGGACCTGATTGGGGATACAGGGAATCATTTGCCACAAATTCCTCTGCATAGTGGAGGCACTATCACAGACCACGTGAGAGGAATATTCAATGACGGTCCCCGGCAGACCGGTTCATCTCCTGGCACTCCTCTGCTGCTGACATGGACTGCTGGACACTGTATTCTCTCAGCTCCCCACTAACGGTCGCGGAGGGAGGGCGATACTCTTTCTGAATGTAATCTTTGCCGTTTTTTCCTCTTCTTTTTCTGTTCTTTTTTCTTTGATTTCTTCTACAAGTCGCACAGTTAGGGGAGGGGATGGCTTGGCCGTGCATCAGCAGAGTGTGCTGCCTGGCTCGCTTCTGGAACCAGTTCGACAAATCGGACCTCTCCGTCCCGCTCACCATCCAGAACTACTCGGACATCCCGGATCATGAGGTGCGCTCCATCACCAAACAGGTCTCCGCCTCGGAGCGCGCACCCGGGAATAAGTACCCAACCCCGGACCCGCGTGGCCCCTCTCATGCGCCCAGAGATGCCCCGGGGACCCGAGGATCCCTCAAGGCACGGAAGGAGCAAAGTTACAAGCCCCGGGAGGAGTATCACCCACCCGGAGTGCCTTTCAACAGTGTGACCCAGTACAAGCAGGATTTCAAACCTTGGCCCATTCCCAGGAAGGAGAATTTCCCTTGGATTAGTAACGGGGGCAGCAGGGCAGACAGTGCTCCGGACAGCCCGGAGAACGGGTACCACAGCCAGGCACACCCGGGGGAGGGCGAGGAGCGGGGCAGGGGGCAGAGGGGGGACACCCAGGGGGTGGATGAGAGCAAAACCAGCTCCTACAGGTAGGACATGTCCGCCTCTGGTTTCAGCAACTGTCGCTGTCCTCTGTGTGAATGCTGGTGCTTGCTTTGATGCTTAATTAAATTTGTGTGTTTTAAAATTCATTGACTTCCATGGTCGACCCAGCAAGCTGTGTAGGTCATCAATTATTCTCTTTGGTTGGATGTTGCATTTTATTTCAGGTTATGTAGACATCTCCTTTCCTATCAATTACAACTATCAATCAAAGAATGTTAGCTTTATGTTTACTAAGGGTTTTAGCCTTTTTAGATAAAAAATAAGTAAAACTGTGCAGTATACTTCACAATAAAAATATATATTTGAAAATGTTGGATTATTGTTTTGTTGATCATCTTGCAATCACTCAGTTTTTGTACAATCCCTTGGTTGGTCCAGACCCCTATAAGTTATATAAATAACCCATAGTAGGCCTACCAACATTTTCAATATGAGCATGTTATCGAAACACATTTAAAAATGCAATAGAATAGATCGAATGGGAGGGATGAAGCCCTATTTAATTGTCACAGATACATGCACCCAGCAGTGAAATTTGCATTTAACCCAAGTAGTAGGAGCAGTGGTATTTCACTGCTTTCAAGCATCATATACATTGAGTCTTACACTTCAAACAATGCAAATTGACACCATATCTCACTGCCTGGTTGATGTCATTTAAACCTAGACTTTAGGAAGCTTTTGCACCAAGCTTTAGGAGACTTTACAAGACCACTTTTTTCACATGATATGCACTCCCCATGACAAATAAACTTATCTTTAGGTATGAAGCTGGTATGATCCCCCTTTAAGTTACTCTCAGACAAACTTTTGCCTCTTCCTCCAGGCAAGAGTACAGGCAGTGGACCGGGGTGAGACCAGCCAAAAGTATGAGGAAAAATCCTTCAACTCAGTACTCCAGCCCGGGGACAGAGGCCACTAATGTCCCACGTGAGACTAGCTACCAGGCTGCCTACAGTGGGGACGTCCCGTCTATAGGGCTGCATCATAAGGAGCAAAATATCACATCTGCTGCCCCCAACGTACACCCTACTGGTGGCCCCCAGCACATCCCCACTGCCCTGCCAGCTGGTGGTTCACCCACCGCCTCCAGCCTCCACCTGAGTGAGGCAGAGGTAAGCAAAGACAGAAATGTTAGTCAAATTGTGTGTTTTCACGATATATTAAAGCAAAAGCTGCCGCCAGTTTGTGTGGAGGAGCCATGCAACGTACAAAGGGCTCATTGGAGGAGCTACAGGTTTGAATTGCAGCATGCAGCATCCTCCCTAAATTCAGCTTCTCTCGTCTCCCTGGTGGCCTGTTGCTGATGGGGCGCTTCAGAAAAGTGATACAGCATCCTGTCCTAAAGCAGCTCAAAGTGACCCAGCAGTTTAAACAGGCCATGTGCTCTGTTGGGCAACAGACTGCTGGTGCTACACACATTACTTTGACCTGAAAAGAAAAGGCTTGATTAGAACAAAAAGTGAATGGCTAATAGTTCTAATTTTGTTACACCTTGGTCAGAAAAACAAAGAAAACCTGTAGACAAGTGTAAAGACATTGGTCTAAATGGGAGTCTAAATCATGAACGGGCAATGTTTTTTTGGACCTGCAGCGATACTAAAATATAGTAAAAATATACATAATGTTGAAGAAATGTAACTGAGTTATTTTGAAAAAGTGTCCTTAATATGGCCAGGGGCAGAATGACAAAGGTTAAAGAATCGACCAAATATTCACACAGTTTCACATTTTGCCCCAGTTCTTTTGCTCTCAGGAAAGGCAAGAGGTCTGGGACAGAAAGAAGAAGATGTCGGACAGAAGCATAACTCAACAGGGCAAGAGGATTTGCTCAGGATGCTGAATATTCATCAGTTCAGTCAGGTTGTTTCAGATTATCGTAGGATAAACTGTCTGAGGGGACACGACCCCCTTTCCTCCGTCCCCTCCCTGTGATGTTGCTCAGGTCAGCTGTTTTGCGTGACAGTAAGTTTAACAGATTTGGGGAATCTCCAGAGGTTTAGTGCCATCCCTCTTTCCGCCCACACATCACGGCGCCATCTGCCAGTGGGGATCTGGTCTGGGTCGGGTCTGTGTGGTGTCTCTGCTGCACACTGTGTAGCAATACATCTCACACTGAAGGGTTAGAACATGTGTTTGTGGGAAAAATCCATGTTTGGCGGGTCCTAGATACACTAAGGTCATGATGTCCTTGATATTTGGGAGTTATAGGAACCTGGGGAAGTTTACAGGCTACTTTAGAGGATGTTTTGAAGGTATGTTCCAACATTTTGAAGCCCCAATGAACATTTAGCTAAGAAATATTACAAATGTGATTATCTCCCAAACACATTTTTATTTTTAGCATTGTGCAGAATACAAACCTGTGAAAGTAATTAATCTCAGAATGTGTTTTCCTTCATAGACAGCCTACATAAAGCTACATAAATATAAAAAACAATTGCATTATCTTAAAAAATTCATTGTTTCAAAGCTTTAAACATGGCTGTTTTTCATCGCAATTGACATTTTGGGAAAACCGTTTTATTAGGTCAGAGACATTCATTTGACTGATGATATAACTGAATTTAAATGAATACAAAAAATGTAAATAACAATTTCACACATTGGAGTTTTATCAAGGGGGACTTCTACAACTTCCTGAGGTTAGACAATAATGATGAGAAGAAGAGAGAAAATTAAGTGGTTATTTGCATATTTCTTTTTGAAATAATGACTACTGCTGAGCGTTTTTGTCCCTCATTGGCTCATGCTGTGTGATGGTGAAGAGTTCGAACTGAGAGATGTCAATTGTAGGACACAGACTCTATTAATAACACCGGCCCAGTTGGAGAGAGAGTTCATGGCACATTAAGAAGGGATGTGCTGCTGGCAGTGTGATCGGCTGTGCAAACTGCGCTCAATATTACACACACTAAACCCCAAGCACACACATACAGATAGGGCAATGAAACATGTGCAGTTTCAGTGCCCTTTCATCAGCTGTACCACAATCTGCCAGTACACTAGCCTGGCAGCAAATCAAGTTGAACTTAGATAATCCACCCCGGTCACCACAGGCCCACACACTGCCGACTCATTATTGACTCAGCAGCCCCCCGCAGAGGTGTCTGACCAAGCATTACACATCCCACTCCAGTGTGCATTACGCTGGGTCATGGCACTCTGCTGGTATTTGTCTCTGAGGGCATTCTCCCTTTGTGATGCCATTCTGTAAGATACATGCCTAAACCCAACTGTGTTATCACCAGCAGGCGACGCTTCCCCATTTAGCGTGGAGCAGACTGTATCTATTCATTAAAAGATGGAATGGTTAAGTACCAAATAAGCTGCTGAAATCAGAATAAATCTGCTCTTAATGATAAAGGAGTTGGGCAGCCATGAAATTCTCATTATTGCTCAAATCAATCTGTCAAATTGTTTGCCCCCCCACCTAAAACACATTAAAATCCATCTCCACGGATAAGAGCCATCTCTAATTTTATGACACACAGCAGACAAATGAGAGATTAGGACACGCTGATGCTTTTCATGATGAGAGAGACACCTTTTCTTGCACTCATTGAACCCCCAAACCTAATTGAACCCCCCCCCCAGTGAGAGGTTTCTGCGATCACTCACATGAGAGAGGGAACGTCTGTTAAACCTGAATCTCGGCTGTCCCACTTGTCACGCTTAAACGAGTGCAGCCCTCAACTCTCTGCACAGAAGTGTGTTTTCGGAATCGGCTATACAAGGCAAACAGATTTGCAAGGATGGGCTTTTTAATCCGGTGTGTTTGTGTATGTGTGTATGTGTGTGTGTTTGTGTGTGTGTGTGTGTGTGTGTGTGTCAGGGATGAGCAACACAAAACCGCTGAATGGTGAACACATTTAGCATGCATGTTATTAAATTCTTGGTTGTTGCATAGTCAGCTTATGGCAGCAGCCCCCTAGATTGAAGTTTGAACTCTTAAAGCTCACTGGCTGCCCTGCTTAACTTCTGAACACAATGCATAGCAGTGCTTTGTTTTGGTGAGGCAGTAACACAGTGCACAGATGTGATGGAAAGGCTGCTCACAATAGCTTTAAATCTCGATCTATCCCCCAATCCAGGCTTTTTCGCTGTTTTCTCTCCCCTTTTCCCAAGCTGCCTGGGACTACAGAGGGAGAGTCTGTTCCAAGCTGGCAGGGAGCGAGCAGAGAATTGTGTTAAGAGCAGAGGAAAGGCAAGAGAAGGTTGAGGGAAAAGAGATAAAGCTATGGGGGAAAAGGATGACGACAGAGGAACGATATGCAGCATGTGAAAGATAGGTGATGAGAGAATGGGAAAGGGAGGGAAGTGGGGGGAGGGGGGGTGTAGCTGGAGAGCACAATTTGATGGATTATCTGTTAAAGTGCAATGTTGCACAGGGATGCAGTCTTCTTTGGCACAAATCTAATTCAGGAGAGAGGCAGACCTGGCTGCTACACAGATCAGAAAAGCCGGAGTGTGTGTGTGTGTGTGTGTGGGGGGGGGGTGGGAGGAGAGGGGAGGAGGTGAATACACTCACACACCAAAGTGACTTGCCGAACAACATGAGCTGTCTTTCCTGCCACCCACTGAGCTGTGAAGTCACATTCAAAGTGCTCAAAGACAGCAAGTCATCAATCTCCGTGAAAAAAAAGAAGAGAAAAAGAAAGAACATATTTAAAGGCCAGGGTTTTAAAAAGGGATGCCATCAGCAGAACTGAGCAGCACTAAGCAGGAAACAGCAACACAGTCCGGACTGCTAGCACTCTGACAGCAGACCTGATTCATCTTGACAGCACAGTCAAAAGCAGTCTCCTCTAATTTCATGGGTCCAGTGAAGGCACCACAGCTGCTGCCCTCTCTGCTTTAATGTCTCTGATAACCTTAATAGCTGCTGTAATACCTGCATTTCTCTCTCTCTTTCTCTCTCTCTCAGGATCATCTGGTGAGGACCAAGTTACCTCCAAACTCTTCAGCTCTCTTTCAAAGCGGGCCGAGGGTCTTCAACATCTGACAGCTGCTCCGATTTCCAACCGTTCCTCTTTGATCGTTTTAAGAAATCAAGGGGAATGATTTGAGTCCATTCCACAACACAAGAATCTATGCAAGGGAATGTATAATGTTGTGAATCCTGTGGAGCTGCAGCGTCACGACCCGAGTGGAGACAGACAGATAGACCCTTTTACACTCCTACAACCCCTGTTGCTATGAAAAAGAATATGCATGTTAGAAATAGTTTTTTTTGCGGTTATAGATGCACAAGAAACTGGCTGCTCTGTGTGTGTGTGTGTGTGTGTGTGTGTGTGTGTGTGTGTGTGTGTGTGTGTGTGTGTGTGTACCTGCCGATTTGTCCTTTAGTTGTACATAATGTCGGGTCTGCTACGGTAACGAATGACATCACTAAGGTCACTAAATGTGTATGCTTACGAGTACTTTCTTGCCCTTTTGGTGTTCTGCTAGAAAACAAGTTATTTATTTCCCTTGTTAGTTTACCATTTTGAGAAAGTATTGTTCAGTCTATTATTTTGTAAATCTATTGTTAAAGAAAAAAAAATCATGTAATTGAAATTACAATAAAATAATATAAGGTTATTAGCACTTTCTATGAGATGTCACTCGGCTCTTTTTTAGGCCCAGTTTAAATAAGTAGTAGGGGTCCCTGCTCTGTCTCTCTTTCAGGTGAGGGGGTCTTCGGCCTGAAAAACATCACGGACCCCTTATTAAACGAAAAGTATGAATAGAGTTCTGATTGCAGTTAACCACTGTTATACCAAAGGTCAGGTAATGTGGGAGTGAAAGGGTTTTCGTGTGTCATACTTGAATAAAAAACCAAATGTTCTGTAAAGTTGAAGGAAAAAGCAATCAATCTTGATCCAAAGCAAACAAAAATGTTCAACACGAGTCGAGTTTTTCCTTTTTTATTACAAGAATATTGATTATATTTTTGGTTTTGCACTGAAACATGAAAATACAACGTTTGGTAACCTTCTACACTACTTTGGTTGAACAGGCATCACAACCACTCAGGCCAAACACTTCCACTCATCCTTACATTAACATAATGCAAAGCTCCACATCAAACAGATTTACCAACACTACATCAGCCCACAAAACACACACAGCGCACTCACTTACCATCAAATTCATCCACTTTTGTGATGACTACATCCACTATACGCACATATTCATACACACACTCACTACTGTTAGGGCATTACTGTTCGCAGTTATTGTTATTGGATAAAAAAATAAAACAGGATTTGAAAACACCATCTATTTCAAATTGGTCATATATACTGTGTACATCACATGATTATGGTTGCCAACCAAAACACTTAAAAGCACTTTCAACTGAACCTATTTTTAAGGGGGAGTAGATAAATATTCAGATATGTATGACATGTTTTGTTCAGTAGACTTTGTCTAGTTAAGAGTCAGACATGTTTTTTTTTACAACCCTTCATAATACGCTGCAACTTAAATATAAGAAACACGAATCCGTTACCTCTTCTCGTGGACCCTTAACAACAGCGGTATTGTAAGAGCCAGAATTCAGCAGGCAGGTGACACTGAAACACAAAAAAGGAAGTTCGCAGACAGTTGCTGTAGCAACGACACTTTTGGAATAAAATCCTTGTTTTGCCCACCAGACATTTCTATCAACTTGATTGATAGAAACTCTAATACCCAGATGTTTATTAGTGTTTACAACCCGCTGTGAATCTGTGCTTCACCTCCGCTGCCAACTGAACCTGTGAGCAGGGTGAAGAATCAAGGGGGGGAGACAGCTGTCTGATGAGGTTTTGTTTTTTTTGTAAGTCACTCAGGCTTCATTTCCCCTGCTGACTAGGTGGCTGTCTAGTAGGAAACACTTCATCATTAAAATAATCTTGTTATGAGGTAAGCTAGCGCACAACAGCCTCTCAAAATCAAATGACGCCGGTCCCACGACGCTGCTTCTGGGTACATTAGGACTAATATGATACAATTGAGTGTTAGGAATTGTTATTCGGCTGCTGTGAGGAGCAAGCTGAGCCCTTCTGTAATTAAGTTAATGAATACAGTACATTAGTTATTACTGCGCAACCTGAGGCAACAGGACTACATCCAGATGTGAATGTTCTCGCACTTCAAAGAGTCTCTCTGTCATAAGCAGGAGGTCGAACAGTCCTCACATCCCTGTAGGGGTCGGTTACCAGTCAATGTCTTCTAGTTATGCCTCAATTGTCCTTGGACAGGTAACCCATGTGCGTGTTGGTGAGGAAGTCACAGGTGGGGACGCTACTGACCGCCTGGTGGATGTTCATGGCTGTGATCTCTCTCGGAGCCCTGCAAAACACCAAGGTCATTTAAAAATGGCGCAACACACAGGAGACATGTTGTATCACTGCTTTATGACTGTTATATAATAAGATATGAATCAATGCATTTTCAGGTCTCTTATTAGTAAAGTGCCCTGTTATCTGACATCATGCACATTTCCCTGGTTCCTGTAGGTGAGCTGGTCATGAAAGTGGCAGATGTTTCCAGATTTACGACAGAGCATTAAACACAATCTGCTGTTTGGAAAATGCCCGAAATTAATTTAACCTTGAGCCGTTTGTTGCTTTTTAGTACCTAGAATATCCCTAGCATAACTGACTAGTCAATATCATTTCAGATCTCTTCAGTAGGTGATCTCATTCAGGCCAAAACAGCTACTCAATCTTTTTCACTTAATTTAGGTTTCTGTATATTCTGTTTTAAACAGTTATGATAAAATATCTATTCATGCAATACTATTTATAGATATTTCCTGGTATGGATACGTTTGGAATAAGTAGTAGCAAATTGGTTGTTTGGGCAAGCCCTGGATAAAACGCATGAATGTGAAAAACGGAGCATTAGGCAGGTTGCATTATAGAGACCGAGAGAAAGAAAAAAACCGGCTGACCTGTTCTGAGGGGATTTGGCGTACGCCCCAGCCAGAGCTTCTCTCAGGATGTCACTGGCAAACTGTTCAGTAGCCTGCAGAGACACACACACAAACACAAACACACACACACACAAACACAAACACAAACACACACACACACACCATTAGTCCCAAAGCGACCCACTCTCTCGTACAGTACAAGATCAAACACGCAATAATGTGCAGGGGAACATCTCCTATATAGAGTATTCATTATTCTAGTCAAGGGTATGTGAAGGTAACGTTATGCTGGAAATGGAAACTTTGTTTCTCTGTTCTGGCCTGTATGGTGACTGACCTTCAGAATCATGGCTTCAACAACTGGAGCATACACATTCTTCTCCACCTCGACTGGCTGGAAGTTCACCCCGATCTGAGAGAGAGAGTGAGGAGACATTATATAAAAATGGAGACAGTTGTGCAGCTTCTTCTAACTGTAAAATCAGTGAATAGAAGCAACACAACAACAGGATTGTATTGGTTAAACCATCAAAGCATTGTCCCTTTCCAAAGAGAGCTTCCTGACCTGCTGTGCTGTGTCACCGACAAACTGAGCAGACATGCATGGCCCCAGGAAGAACTTGGGCTCAGCATCAGCCTCTTGCTCCTCTTCTTTGACCTTTAGTTTCTGGCATGGGGGGGTCACAGTGACGATGTCCACTATCCTGTCGTCTGCCTCCTCCGGTTCTGTCTTCAGCAGAGCCTGCATCTGCTCCAGCC